>NW_027554262.1:0-77699 GCF_045843805.1 Urocitellus parryii
TCGATCTTTATAGTTATGACATTTTGTTATTTTTTCCTTCATTTAAATCCAGGAGTCTGATTGAAAGGAAAACAAGACAGTACTGCATCAAAGAGCAACTCATATGAATACACTCAAATGCCTTGTCCCTATAAATAAAACCTAAAATCTATTATTTCCCTCCTTTAATTTTAAATGCAATAAAATAAGATACCCAGTTCAGGAGCTGAAGTAACAAATCTACATTTACCCTGTTGTACATGCTTTAAATTCCCATAGAAGTCATTCACCAGGCAGAGAAATGGGAGAAATCTGCAGGAATCGGGTAATACCTGGCATTATAATTCCAAGCCACATCAGGTTTCTTCTTGCACAAGGCCAAATAAAATAAGACCAGATTAAATTGTGCCATTGAATCATTCAACCTCCTCATCACTGTTTTCTGCTGTCAGAAGAGATTCAATAGTGCCAAGAATTATCCAGGTCCAGGAGAAGGAGGAGTACAGATACCTCCATCAGGAAAGGAGGGGAAAAAAAGAAATTATGAAAGTCCTGGTAAAGATCCTTGCAGAAAGGTATCATGGTCTTCCATTTTGAATACTACAGAATTAAAATGAAAGTTAAAAATTGAAATGCCACTTACCCTTCAAGAGTTTCTAAGTCTATTCACTGGTTATGGATGTCATTGTATCTTTTATTCTGTTCCCTGAGGCCAATCATTGGATCCTAGATTACTGAATTACATCTTTACCAGACAGTTAGGTGATAAAATGGAAAAGAATTATAATCAGCTTGACTGTTTATACATTTAAATTACTTAAGTGAAAGGCACCTAAGAATGTTTCTATTATTATTTAGATGAATTAATTGGCTTTGCTGCTGTCTCTATGCTACAGTCAGAAAATTTGCTGAATGCACAGTGTATATGTAAATTCAATCTTGTGATGGTTAATTTTATGGTTAGCTGGACAACAGGGTGCCCAGATATCTGGTTAAACCTATATCTGGGTGTGTCTGTGAGCTCATTCCTGGAAGAGATTAACATTTGAATTGGTGGGTTGCTTAAAGCAGAAGATCTCTGTTGAGGGTGGACATCATCCAATCCATTAAGGATCTGAATAGAACAAAAAGGTAGAGGAAGCTTAAATGAGCTCTACCTGACTACTGGAACTGAGACACTGGTCTTCTGCTCTTAGCACTCCTGGTGGTTGGATCTTCAAACTCAAAGGAGAATCTATACCATGGTCCCTCTAGCTCTCAAGCCTTCGAACTACACCACTGGCTTCCCTGGGTCTCCAGTAGAGTTTTTCAGCCCCTATCACTTGTGAGCCAATGTCTGATAATAGCTCTCTCTCTCACACACAGGTGCTAGAAATATATAAATATGTATAGCATATGTGTGTGTGTAAAGATTTTAAATGTCCTTTCTAAAGATTTTAAATGTCCTTTCTAAATTCTCAAACAAGACATTTCATATTTGAATTAAAAAACAAGATGAATTTCTGAGCTTAAAATCTATCTAAAACATCATATAGCAAAGGACTAATTGCTCAAAGAACATAAAATTTAAATATTTCTATTTTTTAAATAACATACACAATATTTTTGAAAAAAAAAAGGAAAAGTGGATTGCAAAAATGATAGTAAAATATGGTAAAAGGGCTGGGATGTAACTCAGTGGCAAAGCAGCTGCCTTGCATTCTCAAAGCCTTAGGTTCAACCCCCAGTTCCAAAAAAGCAAAAAAAAAAAAAAAAAACCACACACACACACAAAAAATAATAAGATTAAAAAGAAAATACAGTAAAAGGTTAATATCTTTATAAAATGCATACTTTATAATTATAGCAATACCAAATTCATTTCCTGTGACTTTCCAAGCCTGCTCTAAACTATTCAGTTCTACATCTTTGCCTATGCTCTGCATTCTCCTGAGAAAGCCTTGGTCTGTCTGACTTCCCCAGTTCCTGCCTTAGAGGTCTAGATCACTCATCATAGGAGGAGAAAAGGAAAAAATAAAAGATGGAATAAGAGTCTCACAATTAGAAATATGCAAAGCTCTTCCAGCTTTGGAAGATATTATGGCATCTCATGTGCCAATTAGCTAATTGGGGATGGCTACCCAAAATATTTTAAGGATTCTCAGGCTCTGTCTGAAAGAATTAAAGAATATATTAGTGGTGTCTGACAGAAGAGGGGAAGTAGAGTGATAATAAACTTGCTCTATATTTGTTACCTCTGGCTTGGATACTTAGGAAATAAGCCAAGATTGTGTTTTCTGAGCCTTTTCCAATAGCAACTCAAACAAGGTGTATGGATATATGTATGTATGTATAAAAAACAAGTGTATACGTGTGTGTATAAAACAAATATGCTCAAAAACGAATTTACATTTTAGTCATTTCACAGATTATGTAGTTCCCTACATAATCTCAACCAAAAGCATGCAAATGAGGGTAGAAAGAGCACAGAATACAGGCTACAGGCTACATTTGCTTCCCAAATGCTTCCCCTTTTCATGTAATATCAAATTGCAAAACAAAATTTGCCTGCTGGGATGAGTGAGTAAAGTATGAGAACATCCCCAGCATGCTGGCTTAGCCATTTATTGGCTGTGCCTCCCAGCTCCTGACAATAGGCAGCTACAGATAGCACTTAAATGGCCTGGTAAAGCTCCAATAAAAACCTGTTTACAGAAAGGCTTGCTAGACAGATTTGGCCTATAGTTTGCCGACCCCTGACATAGACTCTGTGAGACAGATTATAGGACATGAGATAAGCATCTCTGAGAAAGGGGTAAATCGTGAGCAGTCAATCTTTGGTTTGTGTCATGACTTGAATAACTAATCAGGTCCTTATCATCCAGGTGCGATTTTTTAATTTGTTGAAATTCTGAAGAAAAGCTATGATATCACTTTGAAGATATAAGGAAATAAAGCATTTTCAATTGCCAACAGAATGGTTTTATTTCTTTTTAAAAAATTGTAATATGAAATTCGCCACAATCACCAATTCATTCAGTAAGAAAATTGCTACATCTGAAAATGATGTTGTAGAAATCCACAGGACAGAGTGGAGAAATCTCTAGAAGTAACTATAAAGTCTTAGAAAATATGCTGTGGAAATGTGCCCTTAGAGTTCATAATGTTTCACATCATCATGGAATACTCTAGAAAAACCACTATCACAACAAAACCTCAACAAGGACTCTACTTCCTGTTCATCTGCCCTCCAACAATTAGCAATTTTTTAGGCAGCAGGACAAATAAAGAACTCTGGAAATTCTGATGGCATTTCCTGTAGGGGACTTTATTTCTCTATTTTTATATAGACTAGTTATTAAATTAGAAGTTTGGAATATTTGCTTTTTGTTTTTGTTTTTGTGCTGGAGATTGAACTCATGCATGCTAGACATATGCTCTATCACTTAGCTACAGCCCTAGCCCCAGAAAGCACAATTTTAATATCAGCTCTACTGGTGTTCTAATGAAATCAGGGTCTTTCAAAACAGAATTTGTTTCTGAGAAGTTGATTTGAGAAATCCAATGAAACCCAAATGCTTTGACCAGGCACAGTGGCGTATGCCTATAATCCCAGCACTCGGGAGGCTGAGGCAGGAGGATCACAAGTTTAAAGCCAGCCTGGGCAACTTAGTGAGACCCTGTCTCAAAATTAAAATTTTAGAAAAGGCTGGGGAGGTAGCTGAGTGATGGAGTGCTCTGGGTTCAATCTCCAGTAATGGTGAGGGGGGAAATAATCTTGAAGGCTTTGGTGGACAGTACCCACAGCTTAATTTACAGGATAGAGCAACTCGTCTCCCAAAGTTCACTGCACTTTTCCCATATCACTAATTTCATAGTGTCCTAGAGGTTAGGGAGAAAAAGTACAGTCTGGTTTACTGTGAAACCAAAGTCCACATGGATTCAGTGTGAGCCGATGGCACAGTCATTGCCAATACTCACAAAGTGATGCTCATTGCTGAGAGAGCACAGGGGGAAAACTGAGAGACTGGCCCCTGAAACTTGCTTCCATATCACAAATGCAGAGGCTCTGACCCAAGTGTATGAATTTTCTAATAGTTGGAGCCCATCAGTATATCCCAAAGGTGTCAGTGGACAAATTTAATATATCTTTTAACCTCTATTAGATATCGATATTTTCAAAGAGGACTTTTAGAGACTAAAGAGTCCTTGAAGGCCTAAGTAATGATTCTGTAAAACTTCAAACATCATGAGTAATGAAACGACTTTATTACACAAAGAAGCAGGCTTTTCGAAACTAACTCTTGACAACTAACTTCCCACAGTCTTTTTCAATTCAGACAGCATGGATAATCAGCTGCCCATTCACCTTGAATATTTCTCATAATTTTTTAATACAAATCATGAATCAATGTAAGCTCTCCCAAGAATTTGGTTAACTCAGTTTCTGTGTAAATGTCCTTACATGAAGCCTCAACCTCAAGAATCTGAAATGATAGAAGCAGCACATCTCTCTGGGTCACCCACTCTATTTATTTTCTCAAGAGAGGAAACAAAGCTCTCTGTCTTGGTGAAACATGCAAAATTGGTTCCTTAGTCAGTTCTCTTACCTATCCAAACTACATCACTTACCTAAACTTTACCACACTCCTCCTTGGTTATGCATATGAGCTAGACCATTATAGAAGAATGATAATCCAACAGGTGGAAATATTTCATCATCAAAACTTAGAATTCCCTCACCATGATCTCCTTTCTCTCCTTTGCTCTTTTCTGTTAACATTGAAAGAGGATTCCCTGATGCCTGCCTCCATCTTCTTGGGCTGGACTGTGTCTTTGCTTTCCAGTCCACAATGGTATGTTGGAACACACCACTGAATTTCTACCTTCCAGAATGAGACCACTTCTACATCATGAACTCAAGACTGCTTTGTGCCAAGTATTTGATAATCAGCATCTAGTGGAACTCAGATATTTCTGGAGAAATGAATGAGCAATGGAAAGAATTTTAGCAGGGTGGCCCTGCCCAGTAACACTTGCAGGCAGGGCCATGTACAGGGATGGACCATAGCCAGGGATGGGTCCTAACAGGAAATACCATTTGGCTTTCTAAAAGTGGCAGCAGTCTCACTGTAGGCTTCTGGATTTGATCTCCATTGCTTCCAGAAAACCAGAATTGAAAATTGATTCAAAGGTATGGTGTCTGGTCACATGAGCAATATTCTTCCCTTCCATGCCTGAAGGATCCAACCCCCCATTTGCCATTTTAATACCAGTGGGCATCCCCTGCAGGTCACCTGCCCATGAACTCCCATAGGAGGCTGCTCTGGGATTCTGTTGCAGCTCCCTAACTGCCCCTCCCTCTCACTTCAGTGTGAATTGCTTGTGTTGCTTTGTTCACCTAATGACTATAAAACTAAATTATTTAGAAAGTGAAGAGGAAAAGAAATATTGTATTGCCTTTTCTCATGTTTTTGAGGTATATCTGACATGAAAAAACTATGACTTTAAGTATATAATATGATGTTTTGATATTTATTAAGTCCTCAAAATCATGATAGCAAATACATCCATATCATTTACTGTGATGGTAAATGATGTGGATGAGGTTCTTTTAAACATTTTTGAGATAACTATACATTAACTTTTAGTTGTATGAGGTTCTTTTAAACATTTTTGAGATAACTGTACATTAACTTTCAGTTGTATGAAATAATGGATCTTGTGTACATTTTATTTAGCTTTTTCCCAAGGCAGTATCTTTTAAAAAATATCAATATTGACATCAAGAAACAAAATATTTTTATCACTACAAGCATCTATCAGGTTGCCTTTCAAAGACACATCCCATCCTGCTCCAACACCCTGTCTGTATTTTTAAATTTCAGTAATTTAAAAATTTGTATAGGAGCCATTATATGTAATTTCTGGGGATGGGTTTTTATTTCCTCAGCTTAATTCTCTGGAGATTCATGTAGGTGGTTCCATTTATCAATAGTTCATTCTTTTTTATTCCATGGATTGTGTGTGCTGCAGTGTGCTTTATCACTCATTGGATTGCATGTAGGTTGTTTCCAATTTGGGGTATTAAGAATAGAGCTTCTGCAAACATTTGAATACAGTTTTGGATGAATGTGTATCTTCATTTGTCTGTGGTAAATGGCCAGGAGAGTAACTGCTGAATACTATTGTAGTCACATGTTTAGTGTTCTATCACACAGTCATTCTGTGGCTGTATCACTTCAAATATCCATAAGCAATGTATTAATGACTCAGCTTCTTTTCATTCCTGTGAGCAGTTATGTATTCAGAGAATGGGGTGTTCAGACATTGATTCTTTCTGAGAAATCCCCCAAGCCAAATGTAATAGACTTGGCACTACTGAATGCCATCCAGGAGATTTTCTTCCTTGGCTCCAGCAAACAAAAGTTGATGGAAGACCATAGATGTTTTTGTATGAAGATGATCTGCAGCCTTTCCCTCAAAGCCCATGAATCCATAGAAATCTAAAATATTAAAGAAGATCTATCTCAGTCCTTTTCCTATTTTAACTTTCTTTCCTCAGCTAACCTTATCTCTGATTGGATTCTAAAGTTAGGGTTTCCAAGTTCCTTGGAGGAAGCTCTAACACTTTTCATGGAGACAAGGTGAGAACAAAAATTATAGGCTCTGTGCTGATTCATCCTCTCATTGCCATCTCACCTGTAGGAAAAGAAGGATGGGGACCTGAGACAATCACCCTCTGATATCAACCATGAATGTGTAGAGCACATTTAGAGAATAAAGGATGTAGAAAGATTTATCTGCCTGCCACACTGAGCATCATAGACAAAGTAAGTCAGAATCAGGCTATCCTAGCCAACAAATGCAACACAAAGCCGCCCAAAAGGGAAGCTGTGGCTGGACCTGAGCCAACGGATAAAAGAATGGGTTTTTGTAAGTGCAGAAAGACTTCAGGGCAAAAGGATGAAGATTTCAGAATAACTTCTCTGTCCAAAAAGTCCGGCAGATTATTCTGTACTTTTAAACCACAATATAATATAGTAACATCTTGACAAGGCAGCAATAAGTAGAAAGTGCCATGATTGCTGAAGTCCCACACCAACATGATCAGTTCCTGGAGGTAGATTATGTGGTAGAGCCCTTGCCTAGCACATGCAAGGTGCTGGGTTCGATCCTCAGCACCACATAAAAAATAATAATAAAAAATATATTTTTTATTTTATATAAAATATATATTTTGATATAATAAAAAATATATAATATCTATTATATATGTATATCAAGATCCTAACTCATCAGACCTTCAAAGTCAATTGGTAATGAGTTAAATTCTAAATTGGAGAGCAGGGAGCATAGCCAGGTTGGAGGCCTTCCCACTGATATATTCATTTCTTCAAATAACTTGAATTCCACGTGTTAGTGATTCATGCATAGGGCACCTCCAGCAGGAACATGGAAATTTCCCAAGTGCTGCATGTCTACTTGGAAGAAAGAGGAATCGGTATGGAGCAGGGCCAAGAGCAAAGGGACATTAAACATGTCTTATGCAATTGCATGAATAAAAATTTCCCACATGCTGCAAAGAAACTGAGCCCTCCAGGATCCAAAATAGGAGAGCTTGGTGAAGGAAATATATGGTCAGAGCATCCCAAACCAGAAGGAAGAGCCACCCTGCTCAGGATAAGCATTATAGGAGACACTTAGGGGTAAATCCTCCCCAGCCCCATGACTAAAGCTCTTGAAAGCCTTTTCAGAAAACAGATAAGGTGCATTTTGCAATGGCTTTGCAGTACTATAAAATGCAAAGGTCAAGAAGGTTCCCTGGGAAAAAGCAGCTTTCTATCATCATCAATGCAGAGCACAGGCCTACTTAAAGGGAGCATTACCTTTACTGGGAATGGCAAAGTTCAGAAAATCATGAGATATATTGTGAAGATTCTTGTGTTAGTCAGCTTTTCATCATTGTGACCAAAATAACTGACCAGAACAATTTGAGGAAATAAAAGGTTATTTTGAGCTCACAGTTTCAGAGGTCTCAGTCCATAGTTGCACATATTTTACATGCCATACGCACAGCAGAAGAGTTTATCAATTGAGGTCTGATTATCTCTAAGAATATCATGTACAAGATAACTGTTCTCAAGTCCATGTGACATCATTTCAAGTGGAAGCAATCTTATGTACAAAACAATCCAGTTCCTCTTCTGTGTTACCTATATAAGTAAAAGAAACTTCAGATACAACTGACAAAAAAATCTTAGCTCATTGAAGATGGATAGAAAGTGTCAATTTGTGGGATTTAAAATATTGATATTTAAATAAACACAGAATACATAAATTCTCTACCTAGAAAATTTCTACATGATTATTTTTGATCATGCTATATAATTTAAAATTAAATGCCTTTGGTTAAAAGTTTTCTTACTTGATTCAGGCATTTGAAAAACTAATTTGTGAACTAATGTTCATATTTAGTTCAGCTGTATCTATGGCACAGAAATTCATTTAAAAAATGGTGAGAGTTTCTGTAGAACCTTTACCCTGGGAGTGTGCCTATCTGATCTGTATGGATGAAACTCCAACTGACATTACTTCCTCATCCATCCCATTTCATACTAGTGAGAATGGAAACAGACTTATATCAAAGAGCTTCAGTCTTAGGCCACTCCAACTGGCAGCTGGGAGAACAACATGAAAACAGGAAGGTTTAAAATCCCCATCTTTTGCTCTATCTATCTATCTATCTATTTATCTATCTCTCTATCTATATTTCAGTACATAGCTCAAGAAATGGAAAGAAAGGCAGGTGAACACAGAGAGTGACCATCCATATTGGTCAACTATTTTGATCACCTCAGTATAGATGTTTTCATCAAGATTCTGTGTGTGTTTCTGTTTGTGTTTGTGTGTGTGTGTGTGTGTGAGAGAGAGAGAGAGAGAGAGAGAGAGAGAGAGAGAGAAAGGGTGTGTGAGTGTGTGTGTGTGGGGAGTTGATTATTCAGGGATATATTTACATATTCTTATTTGTTTCATTTTTTCTCATTTATATGCTTTTTAAAATGTATTTATTTTCCTTGCCTTGTCTTTTGAGAGTTAGGGTTTTTTGGTTTGTAAATTTTGGTTTTGTTTTTTATTGTTTTCATTTATTTCTCTTTCTCTCTCTTCTTTTCCTGATAACAAATTCTATGGTTCATTCTTCCTCTCTCTAATTTTGCTTCTCCTATTTTCCCTCCTTCCTTATAATCTACACCTGCTACATCTCTTCTGCATTCTCTGTTCACTTTTTGAAATTATAAACTCTTTTCTACCTTACTAGCCCATTTTCTTCTCTCCTAACTAACTGAATTTTTGCCACCTTTTAGAATTATTTGGTTTATAAAACTTTTGCCTGCATCATCAATGGTGACACAATTATTACTCTGTGGATCACATAGTTAACACTTGCTTTTTGTTTTAAAGCCAAATTAGTTGCTTTAACTGTAGACAATTGCTGACCCCACCATTCCTGGTTATTTTTTGTGAAAATTAATGTAGATGTCACAGTAGAAACTAAGTATTTAATGTTGCATATTGTTTGCATTAGTTGTTACTGTTTTTTTTTCTCTGTCCTCATTGTGTGAGGTGCTAGAAACCAACAAGGACACTAAAAGTTCACAGGTTAGAGACTCTACTACTGAACTAAACTGAACCAGAAGACAGCATATCTTATTCCACACACACATTAATGACACTTGATCTTAATAAAAGAAAAAAAGAGACAACAACCAAAACTAATGATTAGACTATGTAATTCCTAGCCCATTCAAATTGGTATAACTATTAATATACTGGATGACATACTAGATATTGAATGCCAGACCTAGTTCACAGTTTTTTATTGTGTACTGTGGTTAAATGCTGACCCGACCATTCCTAAATAAGTAGCAATTAGTGTTACAGTTTTCAAAGAAGACACTGGACATTTATCTAAAGCCATACATCTGTTGCTGACATTAGTGCTACTCCAGATCCTCCCTCCCTCTAAAAGGGCTGGAAAGAGATCAGGACAATTCAGGATCACAGAGTAGAGAGCCTGCAGCTGAGAAATACAACTCAACTAAGCAACAGTAAATCTCACCCCCCACACAGTCTAAAACCCTTTGAGTCCTGACATTACTCCAACTCAAAGAATGAAGAGACAATAGCCCCAAACCAACAATAAATCAATAAAGACATCTCCAACCTAAGGACCCAAAGAGAAACAATCAGAGAGGAACTTCAGGTCCCATCCCTTGACATCTACTAATATATCAAAAAATCCCAGAACAAATAAGATAATTACATGTGAAAGCACACATGTAAAAAAGAGAAAGGGGGGATCCATCTTAATAGATGAGTAAGTCCAATACATCTAAAAACATGAAGAAACAGGCAAACAAATCTTTTCCCCCAAAAAAAATTCAAAATCCCCCAACAAAGTATCCCAGTGATAGTGATATGGACAAAATCCCAGAGAAAAATTATAAAAACCTGATTATTAAAATATTCAATGAACTAAAGGAAGATCAAAGAAAGAAGAGAACAAATGCAGGAGATAGAAGACCACTTCAATCTAGAAATAGAAATAGTAAAAAGAGCTAAATCAGAAATCCTAGAACTGAAAGACAAAATCAAATTAAAAATTCACTTGAATATATCAATAGCAGATTAGATTGTGTAGAAAATAGAACTTCAGTTCTTGAAGACAAGGTATATGTTCTTGAGTACACAGAATGCAATAAAGGGAAAAATTATAGAACAAGAACAGAATATACAAGAACTCTGCTCCAACATTAAAAGACCAACCAAACCTGAGAATCAATGGGATAGAAGAGAACATAGAGATACATGCAAAAAGCATAAAAGAATATTTTCAATGAGATATTTTCAGAGAACTTTTCCCTTATCATAAATGAGATATCTACATACAGGAGAAGGACCAAAATAGACCTATTCAAACAAGAAGCTCTCCAAGTCATATCATATCAAAATTAAAATGACTAACATAGAAAAGAAGGAGAGAATATTAAAACCTGCAAGAGAGAAATATCAGGTCATATTTAGAGGCAAACCAAAAAGGCTCAATTCTGATTTCTCAGTTGAGATCCTAAAATCAAGAAGGACCTTGAGTGAAATATTCCAAGCTCTAAAGGAAACAGCTGTCAGTCAATGTGACTATACCCAGAAAATCTCAGTTTCAAATTTAAGGGGGAAATAAACTTTTCATGATAAGAATAAACCAAAAGAATTCATGCACATGAAGCCATCACTACAAAGAATAGTCTAAGATAAACTTCACACAGAGGAACTAAAAAACCTATTCCCAAAGCTCCCACACAGAGGAAGATCAATAGAAGTATAATCCACTAAATGAGAATCAAGACAAGATTAAATAAAACAAAACCATAATGGCAGAAAACCATATACATATATCTACATTAATATTAAATTGTAATGGTCTCAACTGCCAATTAAAAGACACAAATTAGAAGGATGGGTCAGAAAAGAAGATCCAACTACATGGCGTTTACAAGAGACTCATCTCATGGACAAAGACCCCCACAGGCTCAAAATGAAAGAATGGAAAAAATATTCCATGCATATTAAACAAGTAGGAACAGCTATTCTCATATCTGACAAAGCAAATTTCAAGCAAAAAATAATCAGAAGAGACAAAGAAGGCCATTACATCCTGGTAAAGGGAACAATCCAGCAAGAAGATGTAACAATAGTAAGCATTTATGCTCCAAATGTCAGCAACAGAATTACATTAAAAAAATGCAAGGACATCAAATTCCAGATAGACCCAACCACAATATACTGGAGGATTTCAACACACCCTTACTACCAATTGACAGGACATAAAAACATAAATAAATAAAGACATCTCCAACCTAAATGATACTATAAGTCAAATGAACCCAACCCCAAAGAGCTAAATTTATATTTTTCTCAGCAGCACATGGAACTTTTCCCAAAATAGATCATATTCTAGGCCACAAAGCAAATCTTACCAAATATAAAAATGTTTCTATTTCCTATGCGTCCTATCAGATCACAATGGAATGACACTAGAAATCAACAGCAAGACAAATAATAAAAATTGCATAAACACACGGAGATTTAACAATACTTTCTTAAATGAAGAGTTAATCAAAGAAGAAATGAGAGTAGAAATCAAGAAATTCTTAGACATGAACAATAACAGGAATACAACACATCAATATTTCTGGGACAATATGAAAGCAGTTCTAAGAGGAAAATTTGTAGCACTGAATGCCTACACTTAAAAAATAGAGAGATTGAAAATAAGCTTATTATCCATCTCAAGGCCTTAGAAAAAGAAACAAAAACTAATTCCCCATGCAGTAGAAGATAGGAGATAACTAAGATCAGAACTGGAATCAATGAAATTGAAAATAAGAAAATAATATACAAGGTCAATGCAATGAAGATTTGGTTCTTTGAAAAGATAAGATAAACCTTTATTCAAACTAACCAAAAGAAAAAAACAGAGATGTCAACAAGATTAGAGATGAAAAAATAAATATCATCAGAGATATTTCTAAAATTCAAATGATTATCAGAACCTATTTTAAAATTTATATGCCAATAAAATGGAAAATCTGGAAGACATGGACTAATTTTTAGACACATGACCTCTACAAATTGAATCAGGAAGATATAAAAAAAAACCTAAACAGACTAATATCAGGTACTGAAATTGAATTAGCAATTAAAAAGCTTTATTCTGACACACACAAAAAAAGACCAGGACCTGATGGATTCTCAGCTGAGTTCTATCAGACATTTGCAGAAGAACTAACATCAGTCTTTCTCAAGTTATCTCATGAAATTTAAAGGGAAGGAACACTCTCAAGTACATTCTATAAAGCCTGTATAAATAACCCTGATTCCAAAATCAAAGATGCATCAAGGAAAGAAAACTATAGACCAACATCCCTGATGACCATAGATGCAAAGATCCTTAATAAAACATTAGCAAACTGCATCAAAAACATATAAGTAAGACAATCAGTGGGTTTCATTCCAGAAACACAAGGTTGGTTCAATATATACAAATCAATAAATGTAATCACAGCTTGAACAGAATTAAGGATGACAATCACATGATCATCTTAATAGATGCAGAAAAGGTCTTTGAAAAAATCCCAACACCCATTTATGTTAAAAAAACTCTGGAGAAGCTAGAGTTGAAGGAACTTACCTCCAAATTGTAAAGGCCATTTATGACAAACCAAAAGCCAACATTATACTGAATGGACAAACCCAAAAGCAGTTCCTCTATAACTGAAAGAAGAAAAGATTGTCAACTTTTACCACTCCTATTCATTATACTTCTCAAAACATTAGTCAGAGTGATCAGAAATCAATAAAAATAAATCAAATGGATACATATAGGAAAGAAAAGAAGTCAAACTATCTTTGTATGCCAATGACACAATCCTATATCTAGAAGAAAAAAACACACACACACACACACAAACAAACAAATAGAAAACAACTTCCATCAAAAGATGTTTAAAGCTTATAAATGAGTTCATCAAAGTATCAGGATACAAGATCAACACCCGTAAATCAATGTCTTTCGTATAGTCCAAAACTGATTCAGCCAAGGTACAGATCAAGAAAATCATCCCATTCACAATAACCCCAAAATAAAAATAAAAAATAGTAAAACAAAATACTTGGGAAATAATCCAACCAAGGAGATAAAAAAGCTCTACAATGAAAACTATAGAACATGGAAGAAAGAAATTTAAAAAGACTTTAGAAGATGAAAAAACACCTTAGATAGTCAGAATTAATGTCAAAATGGCCACACTACCAAAAGCAATATACAGATTCAATATTATTTCCATCAAAATACTAATGGCATTCTTCACAGAATTAGAAAAAAATAATTTTTAAATTTTTTGGAGTATAAGAACCTGAGAATAGCCAGAGTCATACTAAGCAAGAAAAGAAAAGCAGCAGGAATCACAATAACTCATGTAAAATTATACTACAGAGCTGTAGTAAAAACAAAACAGCATGGTACTGGCATAAAAATCAACATGAAGACTAACTGAACAGAATAGAAGACACAGAGAGAAATAGAGATAAATCCACTTACCTACAGCCATTTAATATTTGACAAAGATGCCAAAATATATTTTGAAAAAAGACAGACTTTTTAACAAATGGTGCTGGAGAAACTAGATAGGTATACGTATAAAAATGAAAGTAGGACCCTATCTCTCACCCTGCACAAAACTCAAATCAAAATGAGTCAAAGATACAGGAATTAGATCAGTAACCTTGCAACTACTAGAAGAAAACATAGAGTCAACCCTCCATAGCCTAGGTGACATCCTTAAAAAGACACCCAAAGCACAAGAAATTAAGCCAAGTGGTATGTTATTAAACTACTACAGAAAAGCAAATGATTAAGAGCCTAAAGCACACAGAATGGGAGAAAATCTTGGCCAACTACTTCTCCAATAAGGGAATAATATCCAGAATATACAAAAAGGTTAAAAAACAAAAAAATCCAATCAATAAATGGGCAAAAGAACTAAACAGAAACCTCTCAAAAGAAGAAACACAAATAGCCAACAAAAGTACAAAAAAATGTTCAGCATCTCTAGCAATCAGAGAAATGTAGATCAAAACTACACTAAGATTTCATCTTACTATAGTCAGAATGACAATTATCAAGAATACAAACAATAATAAATGCTGACAAGGTTGTGGGGGAAAAGGTATATTTGCACATTTGTTGGTGGAACTGCAGTCTAGTAAAACCACTCTGGAAAGCAGTATGAAGATTCCTCAAAACACTAGGGATAGAACCACTATATGACCCAGCTATCCCACTCCTTGGTATTTTCCCCAAATATCTAAAATCAGCATACAACAGTTACATAGCCATCTCAATGTTTATAACAGCATAATTCACAATAGTTAAACTATGGAATTAATCCAAAAGCCTGTCTTAAGAAATTGTGATATCTATCTATCTATATTCTAGTCAGCCATAAAGAAGAATGGAATTATGGCATTTGTGGGTAAATGTATAGAAATGGAGAATGTCATGCTAAGTGAAATAAATCAAAATCAGAAACTGAAAAGTTGACTGTTTTCTCTCATACAGAAGCTAGTGTAAAATAAAGGAAAGAGAAGGGAAGAATAGAAAACCATAAAGATAAAGGGAAGATTGGTAATGGAGAGGGAGAGGGAGAGGGAGAGGGAGAGTGGAGGGATGGGAAAGGGGAGGCAATGCAGAAAGAATTCTTAAAATAATCGTGTTATATGCATATATAAATATACCACAGGGAATTTCACCTTCATGTATAAGTAGGAAGAACCAATCAAATTTAAATAAACAGATGAGCAAGAGAAAGACTAGTAGAATACAGTAAATAAAATGAGAAAGAAGATGGAGTATGTTCAGGAAAAGGAGACTCACAAACCGGAAGTTAAGTTCCAAGGATGTATGTGTTTGTTGGGATGAACCCAACTACTATGTATAACTATAAAGTACTAATAAAAAAAGAAAAAATGGTGAGAGTTTTTATTAACAGCACTCTACTTTTAGCAAAATGATATTTTAAAGGGTAAACAATTCGTAGAGCAAAAGTTTAAGCATAATCACATTCTACTTACCAGTTGAGTATCTTAATTCTGTGAATAAGAAAACAATTTTGATGGAAATGAGTCTCACCAGTTACAATAATGCTTGAAGTCTAAAGTCTACATAAAAAATGATTGTTCACTTTCCTCTCTCACACATCTTCATCAAAAGTTCTTTCTCCCCACTCCTTTCTGACCTGGGTGGGAAGTACAGGAATTTAAACCAGCTATCTATGTGTTTTAGACAGGATTCTTGATTTTAAGTGAATATAAAGACAAGTATGGTGTATGCCTGCAATCCCAGCTACTCAGGAGGTTGAGTTGGAGGCCAACCTTGGCAACTCATCAAGATCTTGTCTAAAAATTTAAAAAAGGGAGGACTGGGGGTATAGGTCAGTGGCAGAGCATCCCTCTGGGTAGTTCAATCCCCACTACCAAAAAAAAAAAGACAAATAAAAGGAAAAAAATTATGAGTTCAGGTATGTTACAGTGCTTCAACAGTTAGTTATGTGGCTAACAGTATATATTGGTACTTTAGAAAAGATAGAATGTTTGAAGGTGCTCTAACATTCTAATGACTGTAACAGCCAAATAGCAGGAAGGCCATTTCATGATGCTGTCATCACTCACTGACACTGAGGGTTAGACTCTAATCCTGTGGCTACTGGTAAGCTCAGAAGTTAATGAAGAAGTATCATGCAATTGGAAAACTTAAATTACATTTTAAGAACAATTTACATTGAAGGAAATAGGGTTCTAAGGTAATAGGAAAAAAAGGGAAATAGGACTGTATAAAGAGAGAAAATAGATTTAGAAAATTGGCAGAAAAGTATGTGTTTTAGCCAGGTATTTGTTTTGCTATGACCAAAATACCTAACAAGAACAATTTAGAGGAAGAAAAGTTTATTTGGGACTCATAGTTTCATAGAAGAGAAGATGCTCTCCTCATGGCAGCAATGAAGTAGAGAAAAAAAAAAAGAGAAAGAGACATAGGGAAAAAAAGCCTTTCAGGACATTCCCATAGTGACTCACCTCCTCCAGCCATGCCCCACATGTCTACAAGTGCCACCTAGTCAGTCCACTAAGATGGACTGATTAGGCTAAATTTTTCATAATCCAATCATTTCATCTTTGAATATTCCTACATTAATAGGAGCTTTGTGGGGTACCTGATATCTAAACCCTAACAGTATGCTAAATCAAATTCCATGAATATATTTTTCATGATAAGATGTATTCACTATTTTTTTATTAATAGTGTTCTCCTAAAAGTCACCAAATCTCTGTAGAGTTATACTTCATGTGACAGTAAAAACTAGTTATAGGAATACAACCATATTGGGTGGTTAATGACATAAGACCAGCTGTGAAAATTCAGGCAAATGAGATAACAAGTTCTCAATATAGCATATTAAGTACATTGTTAAGTGATGGGACCTTTCAGAAGTGGCCTCAGACTGCAATTTATGCATTAACATTTTGATTCCATGAAATGTATTTAGGGATTGGTGGATTCTTATAGTACCAAGAACATTTTTCATTCATTTTTACTACAGAAGGATTGGTTGAGTATCTTAATTCTGTGAATAAGAAAACAATTTTGATGGAAATGACTCTCACAAGCAATTTGATCTTATAAAATGAACCACAGACAATGTCAAATGAACAAAAAAACTTAGAAAATGCTGTGGAAAATGAAGACCAAAATAACACAAGGAGAGGGACACAAAGTTCTTAAAGAAACCCATAGTTTTTATTTATTAAACGAGTCTATGCCTTTTTAAAAAAATATCTGAAAGCATCTGTAAAACATGCAAAATATTTGAAACCCCAGCATATCAATTTCAGACAGTTTGCAAGAGTCATTTAGTTGTTTGCAAAAGAAAATATAGAATCTTTTCCCCTATGAGATTGCACCTGTTAGAAAATGTTTTCACAATTCTGTGTTATTATAGATGGTAACCCAGAGGGCTATGCAGCAGTTATAAACAAGGAATTATTACCTGGATGGGAAGGGACATTTGTATTTCCATTGTTTGAATCAGATGGCTTATTCAGATCACCTTATTGTAGAATGTGATATATTTCGTAGCATAAAGAATTTTGAGTTCTTAAGAGTACAACTACAACTCTGGAATGAAAAAGACTTAAAACTCTATTATTTACTCTATCACAGTGTCTCTATTATCAGATTATTTATGTTTGCAGGGAATGCGTGACAGAAGAATGGGTATTGAGAGGTGTCACATGCACAGGGCTAGTGTTAGTGGTAGATATGTATATAATAGATATGTAAGGTGGTCCATAACACATCATGGATAGGATATGTCAGTTAAAAATAGAGTTTTAGGGCTGGGGTTGTGGCTTAGTGGTAGAGTGCTTGTTTAGTATGTGCAAGGCCCTGGGTTTGATTCTCAGCATCACATATAAATAAGAAAACAAAATAAAGGTCCATGAACAACTAATAATAATATTTTAAAAAAGAAATAGAGTTTTAATAACAAAGTTTGTAGTAAAGATCCTGATATATGGGGATTGTGAAATGCTCATAGGAAAACAACTGCAGTTAAAGTGTTTATTATAATGCTATTAGTGTATTCAACTGTGAATCTATGAATGGGCTTGTATCATTTTCCTTTCTTTTTTGATACTGGGGGTTAAATGCAGAGGTGCTCTACAACCAAGCTACATTATTTGTGAGACAGGGTCTTACTAAGTTGCCCAGGCTGGCCTCAAACTTGTGATTCTCTGGCCTCAGCATATTCAACTTTAAAACCTGAGATGAGTTCTGATTCACCTTCTGTTAAATCAAAAGGTGCTCAATAAGTGTTGAAAGCAATCATATTATGGCTAGATGTCAGGCTAGGAGGATTATTTATACATGTTCTTGAATATTAATTAGTAAAAATCCATTATTAATAGAACTGTTAGAAGGATAATAGCTGGAGATGCTTCATAAAAGATTGTGCTACAGATTGTAGTGCTCCAGTTAATGCATATTTAAAATTTGATGCTCATTCTGATCAGGGAATAGAGTACACAACATGGCTAATGTGGCTAGTATAAATAGTATTTCTATAATATGTTAGGGATTGAGGTATTGGTAGCGAGATTTACATGAATCTGAGTTTCAGGGCTATGGTGGGTGCAACAGTAAACAGGAGTAAGGCTGATGTTAATGGTCAGAGTGATTTTCGTTTTCCCAGATACTCTGCATGCCCTAGTTTGTGAAGAACTCTGATTGCATCTGTCAATCTTCCTTCCCTCCTATACCAACAGAATCTTTCTATTTGTTTAAAATACCAGGGAGTGTACCAATGTAAGCATTTGTTCTGTGCTTTTGGATTTGGTCCGCAAATATGCCCAAGAGTCGACTGTGACTCCAGCCTATACATAAACCTTCCTTCTGGCGGCAGAGCCAGGCTCCTCCGACTCCAGTTGTCCTCCTGGCACCGTCCATGCCTGTGGAGAGAGCCAGCCTCTCACCAACAGCACCTAGTCCCCTGTTGGCTCTGGAAACTCCTAGCTGCGGGCTTCGTGATGCCCTCAGGGTCATGGGTTCAGGTCCCATCAGGCATGAACTTGGTGCTGGAGACCGGCTGTTGCCGCGCCCCGCAGGTAGCGGGAGGGGCGGAGGCGCAGGAGGGCAGCAAAGCGGCCGGTCCCCCAGCCGGCAACGGCTTCCGCGGCGCGTGGTGCCCGACTGAACGGAAAAACCGTCGCTGGCGCCCTGGGCGGCCGTTAAGTGTCGCGCCTGCCGGCTGGCCGCCTTTCCCTCCTTGCCCGCCAGGGGGCGCTAGGCTGGAGGCTTGAGACCCTTTGGAGGTCCAGTAGGCCCCACGCCAGCCTGCCTTCCAGCGTTGCTGAGGGAAGACCTTTGCGTGGCTCATTCTCTAGACTCCCTCAGAAACTTCTGGGTAAAGGGAACCAAAGCCAAAGCACTGGCAACTGTCCTTCAGGGAACTAACTCCCAGACAGATGGAGACTGAATTCCCTCTGCTCTTCTTCCCCTGGAACCCGGTGCCCACACTGTGTCCACAGCCTCCTCTCTCCAAAGCCACTGCTGGGGTTGGGATGGTGCAAGGTAAGTGGAAAGGCCTCAAGGCTCTCTAGAGTGTCCTCCTGGTGAACCGCTTGCTTGGTTGCTGCAGTCTTTTGGCTGTCATCCAGAATTTCAAAGCCGCTGATTCTGAAAGTTTACCATTTTTTTTTGATCCTGTTTCTGGAGGGACAGCTCTGTAGAGTCCTCTAGAATGCCATTTTGCTGACACCCTCTTTTGGGGTTAGGGTGGTTGATCATTTCTTTTTTTTCCCTTTCTTTTTCTTTTTTAAAATTTCTAACAGATTGTTTCTTTGTATTTAAAGTGGGCTTCCTGTAGGTACCATATAGTTGCGTCTTTCTTTTTCATCCAGTCTGGTCTGTCTTTAAGACTATGTGGTAGGCACATGAATGTTCTCCTAAAAATGGCCATGCCCTAATCCCTGGACCTGTAAATATGCTAGTTCAGTTTTCAGATGGAATCAGGTTATCAACAGACTTTCAAAAAGGGAGATCCTGAAATCTCCATGTGGGCCCCGTTGGAGGATATGAGCCCTAAAATCTGGGAAAATTTCCCAGAAGTAAGAGATTTTGAGGCAGAAGAAGAGGCAGGTGGACTTAAAAGTGTGAGAGGGACTCTGACTTTTGGTGGCCTTTAGCACAAAGGCATATAGTCAGTTTAGGCGCTCCAGCAGGCCTCAGGTAATGGACAGCAGGTTAAGAGATCTCAGTCCTAAAATATACAAGGGCCTGGATTCTGTCAACAACCCCAGTCAGCAAGGAAGCACAGACCAGAAGGAAATCCTGCCCTACATTTGGTTTTCGTTGGGTGAGAGGAGACCTGTGCCTGACTTATTAATACTGAATTGTTCGATAATAAATTTGCATTGTTTTAAGTCACTAAGTTTACAGTAATTTGCTGTAGCAGCAGTAAAAAAACTAATACAGATCATTTATGTATAATTTGATTCTTGTTATAGTTGTGTTTAAATCTACTTTATGGCTATTTGTTTTCTCTTTATTCTATATATTATCATTATTTTTTTCTTTTTGTACCATCTGTTTACTGAATTTTTAAAAGACATTTTTTATAGCAGTTTTAGGTTCACAGAAGAATTGATTGGAAGGTATGGAGATTTACATATATCCCTTGCCCTCATACATGCATAGTCTCCCTATTACCAGCATCCTGCATCATAGTAGTATATTTGTTACAATCAATGGACCTAAATTGACACATCATTATCATCCAGAGTTCATATCCTAACTTAGGGTTCACTTTGATGCACTTTTTTCATATTTTTATGAAACAATTTTTCTTCTGTTACCTTAGTGATTACTTTATAACTTATAGTACACATCTATAATTTTGAACACTCTGTCCTAATATATCATTTCTCATAGTGTTTCTCTCTCATTTGACTTATTCTATTGAAAATATCTGTTTAAGCAATGCCCTTCCTGTATTTCTCTATTTTGGATGCAACTGGGTAGAAATCCAACCAAAAGTAGTAGCCAAATAAAAAGAGAGCTCTCATAAGCAGAGTGTTCCATATATGTATGGAAAGATCCCATAGTAGTTATCCATATGCAAAATGTTTGTTTTTATATAGTAGCTTAAAGTAAATTTGATATAACTTAAAAGATAGTGCGTGGTTTGACCTTATATTAAATATTTGTTAACTTCTGACACAAAAAATATGGACAGAGGGATAAAGATGTTGACATACCAGATTGTATAATGGACTTGCCTCTCTGATGAAAAGGGTAGTGGGTGAATGCTTCACTAGATTGCATCAACTAGGTGCATTGCATGGAAAAATATAATTGACAGGAAAAAAAAGTTCTAAATGTCCAGTACACTCCTTGAAATAGACTTTATGTTCCTCTAGAAGTTAATTTTTAAATTATTTCTTCTCATTTATATAATGCTTGATTATCTGAGTTAAAAAATTTATAACAATATCTGTAAGTTTGAAGATACCCATTAATCCACCTCTTAGTAGGAGGTAAACACTTTGTTATCGCTGTTTTCTGTTTGGTATGCATTCAGTGATACATTCACCTAGAATATGTATAATTTATTTATTTTTACAAGAAAAGTTATTATATCATGCATGTTACTCTGCAACATGGTTCCATTATTTAACAAGGATCTTCTTTTTTAATGTAAATTTTTAAAATTTATATATGACAGCAGAATGCATTACAATTCTTATTACATATATAGAGCACAATTTTTCATATCTCTAGTTGTATACATAGTATATTCACACCAATTCGTATGATCATCACATTCCACCGTCATTAATTACCCCATGCCCCCTCCCTTCCACTCCAATCCCTCTGCCCTACCTAGAGTTTCTCTATTCCTCCAATACTCCTGCTCCCTATCTCACTATGACTCAGCCTCCTTATATCAAAGAAAACATTCTACATTTGTTTTTTTTTTGAGGGGTGGATTGGCTAAGTTCACTAAGCATTATCTTCTCTAACTCCATCCATTTACCTGCAAATGCCATGATTTTATTCTCTTTTTTTGTTTAGTAATATTATATTGTGTGTATATGCCACATTTTTTTTATCCATTCATCTATTGCAAGGCATCTATATTGGTTCCTCAGTTTAGCTATTGTGAATTGTGCTGAGAGGAAACACTTGTAATGTTTGGTAGACTGAAATCAATTCTTCATCTCTCACTTGTGGTGCCCCCAGGGCCATGATCATATGAAAGCATGGATGGTAGTGTTAAATTGGAATATATATATATATATATATATATGTATATATATATATATATATACATATATGTATGTTCATATATTGAGAGTTATATTGGATACATGTATATAAAGTTATGTATATATATATACACACACACATTAATGTGTATTTATACTGTGCTATCTCTGGCAAGAAAAGCAAAATCTTTTTGTTATTAACAAATATTTATTGAGTTTATTGTGATCTTGATGGTTTTATCTGGCTTTTTTGGTGAAAAAAATATAGAAATGAATATTGTTTTTGTAAGGGGAACTGGGTTTTTTTTAAGTGCTAGCACACTTTTTTATTTTTTAATTTTTATTGATTTTATTTTTTAAATACATGGTAGTTGAATACATTACAATTCTTATAATACATATAGAGTACAATTTTTCATATCTTTGTATATAGAGTTATGTTCATGCCAATTCATGCCTTTATACATGTACTTTTTTGTATTACAATTCTTATTACACACAATTTTTCATATCACAATTTATACCACAACTATACTATAATTTTTCATATCTCTGTTTACATATAAAGTATGTTGCCACCTAATTTGAGTCTTCATACATGTACTTTGGATAATGATGCCCCTCACATTCCATTGACCTTGCTAATCCCCTACCTCTTCCCTTTCCCTCCCACCCCTCTTCCCTATCTAGAGTTCATCTAATTATCCCATGTTCCCCCTCCCTACCCCACTATGAGTCAGCCTCATTATATCAGAGAAAACATTCAGCATTTTTTTTGGGGGGGGATTGGCTAACTTCACTTAGCATTATCTTTTCCAGCGCCATCCATTTACCTGCAAATGCTATGATTTTATTCTCTTTTAATGCTGAGTAAAATTCCATTGTGTATATATGCCACATTTTTTAAAATCCATTTATCCACTGAGGGGCATCTAGGTTGGCTCCACAGTTTAGCTATTGTGAATTGTGCTGCTATAAACATTGATGTGGCTGTGTCCCTGTAGTATGCTGGTTTTAAGTCCTTTGGGTATAGTTTGATTCTATCCCATTTATTAATTCTTGGTTTTAATTCTTGTGCTATAGGAATCTTATTAAGGAAGTTGGGGCCTAATCCTATATGATGAAGATTAGGGCCTACTTTTTCTTCTATCAGATGTAGAATTTCTGGATTAATTCCTAGGTCCTTGATGCATTTTGAGTTGAGTTTTGTACATGGTGAGAGATAGGGGTTTAATTTCATTTTGTTGCATATGAATTTCCAGTTTTCCCAGCACCATTTGTTGAAGAGGCTATCTTTTCTCCAATGCATGTTTTTGTCTAATATAAGATAATTGTAATTTTGTGGGTTAGTCTCTGTGTCCTCTATTCTGTATCATTGGTCTACCAGTCTGTTTTGGTGCCAATACCTTGCTGTTTTTGTTACTATTGCTCTGTAGTATAGTTTAAGCTCTGGTATAGCAATGCTACTTGCTTTACTCTTCCTGCTAAGGATTGCTTTACTATTCTGGGTCTCTTATTTTTCCAGATAAATTTCATTATTGCTTTTTCTATTTCTATGAGGACTGCCATTGGGATTTTGATCAGAATTGCATTAAATCTGTCTGTATAGTGCTTGGAAGTATGGTCATTTTGATAAGATTAATTATCAAAGAGCAAGGTATCCAAGAGCAAGGTAAATCTTTCAGTTTTCTAAGGTCTTCTTTGATTTCTTTCTTTAGGATTCTGTAGATTTCATTGTATAGATCTTTCACCTCTTTCATTGATTCCCAAGTATTTTATTTATTTATTTATGGCTATTGTAAATGGGGTAGTTTTCCTCATTTCCTTCTCAGAGGATTTGTCACTGGTATACAGAAATGCCTTTGATTTATGGGTGCTGATTTTATTTCCTGCCACTTTGCTGAATTCATTTACTAGTTCTAGAAGTTTTCTGGTGGAGCTTTTTGGGTCTTCTAGTTACAGAGACATATCATCAATAAATAGTGCTAATTTAAGTTCTTCTTTTCCTATACATATCCCTTTAATTTCTTTCATCTATGTAATTGCTGTGGCCAGTGTTTCAAGAACTATATTGAATAGAATTGGGGAAAGAGGGCATCCCTGTCTTGTTGCAGTTTTTAGAGGGAATGCCATCATTTTTTCTCCATTTAGAATGATGTTGGCCTGAGGCTTAGTGTAATTAACCTTTACGATGTTGAGATATGTTCCTGTGATCTCTACTTTTTCTAGTGTTAAATGTGTTGTATTTTGTCAAATGCTTTTTTTGCATCTATTGAGATGATTATATGATTTTTATCTTTGAATCTATTGATGTGATGTATTACATTTATTGATTTCTGTATGTTGAACCAACCTTGCATCCCTGGGATGATTCCCACTTGATCATGGTATACAATCTTTTTGATATATTTTTGTATTTGATTTGCCAGAATTATATTGAGAATTTTTGCATGTATGTTTATTAGAGATATTGGTCTGAGATTTTCTTTCTTTGATGTGTCTTTGCCTGGTTTGGGGATCAGGGTGATATTGGCCTCATAGAATGAGTTTGGAAGTGCCACCTATTTTTCTATTTCCTGAAATAAATTGAAGAGTATTGGTATTAATTCTTCTTTAAAGGTCTTATAGAACTTGGCTATATATCCACCCAGTCCTGGGCTTTTCTTGGTTGATAAGCTTCTGATGGCATCTTCTATTTCCTCACTTGATATTGGTCTGTTTAAATGTGTATAGCTTCCTGATTTAATCTGGGCAAATTGTATAACTTAAGAAATTTGTCAATGTCTTCAAGTTTATTGGAATATAAGTTTTCAAAATAATTTCTAATTATCTTCTGTATTTCTGTAATGTCTGTTGTGATATTACATTTTCTATCACATATGCTGGTAGTTTGAGTTCTCTCTCTCCTTCTCTTCATTAGCATAGCTAAGGGTTTGCCAATTTTATTTATTTTTTCAAAGAATCAACTTTTTGTCTTGTCAATTTTTTCAATTGTTTCTTTCATTTCAGTTTCATAGATTTCAGCTCTAATTTTAATTATTTTTAGCCTTCTACTGCTTTTGCTGCTGGCTTGTTCTTCTTTTTCTAGGGCTTTGAGATGTAGTGTGAGGTCATTTATTTGTTGACTTTTTCTTGTTTAAGGAATGAACTCCATGCAATGAATTTTCTTCTTAGTACTGCTTTCATAGTGTCCCAGAGATTTTGTATGTTGTGTCTACGTTCCCATTTACCACTAAGAATTTTTTAATCTTCTCCTTGATGTCTTCTGCAACCCATTGTTAATTCAGTAGCATATTGTTTAGTCTCCAGGTGATAGAGATATTTGTATTTTTTTATTTTATCGTTGATTTCCAATTTCATTCCATTTTGATCTGATAAAATGCATCGTAGTATCTCTACTTTTTTGTATTTGCTAAGAGTTGCTTTGTGGCATAGTATATGGTCTATTTTAGAGAAGGATCCATGTGCTCCTGAGAAGAAAGTGCTGATGCAGGTTGAAATATATGTCAGTTAAGTCTAAGTTATTGATTGTATTATTGAGTTCTATAGTTTCTTTATTAACTTTTGTTTGGAATATCTATCCAGTGGTGAGAGAGGTGTGTTAAAGTCACCCAAGATTATTGTGTTGTGGTCAATTTGACTCTTGAACTTTAGAAGAGTTTGTTTGATGAATAGAGCTGCACCATTATTTGTGGCATATATATTTATGATTGTTATGTCTTGTTGGTGTATGGTTCCCTTGAGCAATATGTAATGTCCATCTTTACCCCTTTTCATTAACTTTGCCTTGAAGTGTACTTTATGTGATATGAGTATGGAGACCCCTGCATGCTTCCACAGTCCATGTGAGTGGTATGATTTTTCCCAACTTTTCACTTTCAGTCTGTGTATGTCTTTTCCTATGAGATGAGTCTCCTGGAGACAGCATATTGTTGAGTCTTTTTTTAAAATCCAATTTGCTAGCCTATGTCTTTTGATTGGTGAGTTTAAACCATTAAGATTCAGGTCTATTATTGAGACATGGTTTGTATGTCCAGCCATATTTGTTTATTTTTGTTATTTAACTTGACTTGGTTTTCTTCTTGATTAGTTTTTCCTTCAGGGTACTACCTCCCTCTGCTGATTTTCATCATTGTCTTTCGTTTCCTCTTCATGGAATGTTTTGCCAAGGATGTTTTGTTGTGCTGGTTTTCTAGCTATAAATTCTTTTAACTTTTGTTTATTGTCAAAGGTTTTTTTTTTTCATCTTCAAATCTAAAGCTTAATTTTGCTGGATACAATATTCTTAGTTGGCACCCATTTTCTTTCAGAGCTTGATGTGTTGTTCCAGGAACTTCTAGCTTTCAGGGTCTATGTTGAAAAATCTGCTGTCATCCTAAATGGTTTCCCCCTATATGTAATCTGATTCCTTTCTCTTGTGGCTTTTAAAATTGTCTCCTTATTCTGTATGTTGGGAATTTTCATTATAATGTGTCTTGGTGTGGATCTGTTGTGATTTTGTACATTCGGCGTCCTGTAGGCTTCTTGAATTTGGATTGCCAATTCATTCTTCATGTTTGGAAAGTTTTCTGATATTATTTCACTGAATAGATTGATCATTCCTTTGGTTTGGACCTCTATGCCTTCCTCTAGCCCAATAACTCTTAAATTTGATCTTTTCATGCTATCCCATATTTCTTGAATGATCTTCTCATGGTTTCTTTCCATTTTTACTGAGTGGTCTATATTCTTTTCAAGATGATTTATTTTATCTTCATTGTCTGATTCCTATCTTCCAAGTGGTCTACTCTGTTGTTGATGCTTTTATTTGAGATTTTAAAATTTGGTTTATTATTTCTTTCATTTCAAGGATTTATATTTAGTGCTTTTTTTTTTTTTTTTTTTTTTTTTTTTTTTTAGAATCCCTATCTCTCTGTTGAGATGATCTTTTGCTTCTTGGATTTGTATCTTACTTGATTTTACTGAACATTTTAACCATGTATATCAAGGAATCTTTCTCTTTCATTTTTTCTGCTGTAACTGCCATTGATTCTCATGATGTCGTGTCTTGATTTGTTTGTGGTATTTTCTTCCCTTGTCTTTTCACATTGGTCATGTGTCTTCCTTTCCACCTCTGTGGATCTTGTGTATTGCTGTTTTTTACCCTATAGGTTTGTAGTGCTGTTTTAGGGTTTCAAGATCCCTCCTTTGTCAGGAAGGACAATGTTAACAGATCCCAATATCAATAATACATCACCTACGAACTATTTGTTGTTACTAAGACATTTACAGTTTAGTCTCAATGTATAGAAATGTTGGATTCAATTATTATCTAAAATATAATCAGTAGTTTCATTAAAAGGTTTACAGTTTCTGGTGGTGGACAATTTACTGGGAGTCGGGCATAGGACGATATGCTGAAGGGTAAAGATGTGAGGGTACAGAGTTAATATATCTTAGGAAATGTAAAAGAAAGAAAAATCTAATGAAGAAGGTTGGTAGTAGGGGAATAGGCAGGACGTAATTTAGGGTAGACAAGTATGTGGGAAGACAGTAGAGTACATAAAACAAACGCTAGAAAAATACAGCATGTATAAACAGTAAAATTTGGAGAGGGAAAGAAAAATGAAAGAAGTAAAAAAGAGAAAAAAAGGGCATATACAATATCTCTATATTATATTATTCAGATGACTCAGTCCTTAAAATCTTATTTCATGCAAAGTTCTTGGTTTCACATATGTTGGGGAGTTGAGGGCCGGAGGATAGAGAGGTAGAAGAGAAAGAAAAAAAAAATACTCGAAAGAAGAAACCAGTGTGGTTGCTAGTTTTAGAGATCCATTTCTTTCCTGCTTCTCTTCTCATCCAATAGGTGGGGTTGTCTGTTTTAAGCTGGTGTCTCTGCCCTCAGGATTGTGTAGATAACCAGGGTGAGAAGACTGGACCTGGTGTGGGGCATCTGGGAGTGGGGAGTGCTGCCTGCCAGTGCCTGCAGGGAAATTGCACCTCAAGGGTCTCTTTTTTCGACTGCTTAATCTGACTTGAGCACCTGGTATCATCTCCCTCTCTTGCCTGGAGATTTCTTAGATCCTGATCTCTCTGTTAGGCTCCAAACTTTAGTCCCACCCCTTATTACTTAGCAGTTCCCACCTGTGGGACCTCTCACACCCAGGCTCACACCAGGTGGGCAGTGCCCTGGTTGCACTGCACAGCTGCCCAACTGAAAGCTGTTTTTGTGTTGGGTGGTCACTGTGCCAAGTTTTCACCACTAGGGTGTGAGGGGAGTTGGTTACCTGGTAAGTGGCCAGATGGAGATCTGATCTGAGATCTACCCCCATCGAACATGGAATATGGCAAGAAAGGTTATCCAAGATGGAGTTGGTCTGTTTCCAACGCTGGGGTGTCTGGTGAGGTTGGAGCTGATGATGGCATTGTTCTGTGGTTTGGGTAGTAGCCGAATGACCTTCGTGGGAGCAGAGCGCAGTCTGGAATTCTGCAGAGGTGCTGATAAGTGATTCTGCTAAGCTGCTTGAGAGCTGTGCGTAGGCTAGAACTGTGGGCTTTGGGTCTGGAGTCCTACTCAAAGGCTGAGGCTCTGAGCTCTGTGCAGGTGTCACAGAGCTGGTGATTTCTGTGGAAATCAGCTGTATAGGGATCCTCTCACACTCTCTGAAATGCAGTATTCTGACTCGGTGAGATCTGGGTTACGGAACGACACCGGATGCTTCATGTCTCTGGCCTGCCATCTTGGAATCCCCTGAATAACCTTGTTAGCCCCCTCCCTTCATTGTAATTCAAGGGTTACTCAAATTCCCAAAGTACTGGAAGTAGCAAAGATACAGTTTTTGATGATAGAAAAGAGGCCTGTTGCTTCTGTGTTTAAAGGGATGCTATATTTAAAGATTTAGACTCATTTACCACAAGAAAAGTTGAACATCACTTCATTCCATGGGAAAACATTTTATATCTGAAATGTATCACAGAATTGGCTTTATTCTTCCCTTCTCACTCAAGCTCTCAGTCACCTAATCTGTTTCCTCTGTGCAGAAAGTATGAATATGGCTTTTACGGAACCCAGAGTTTGCAGTAAATGCTAAAAATAATCCTATTCTCTCCATATCTTGTGTTTTTGTGATTCCTCTTTATAGACAGAGCATAAATCTTTATTATTTAAAAATTTGAAAGTAAACTCTTCTGTACTCTTGTGGCAAATTAAAAAAAAAATGTTTTGAAATACTGTGGAGAGGCTCTGTATTTCAGTAAAAAAGCTAAGAATTGGGGGCTGGATTAGAGTGCTTGTCTAGAATATGTGAGGCACTGGGTCTGATCCTCAGCACCACATAAAAATAAATAAAATAAAGGTATGTTTATGTCTTTGACTAAAAAAAAAAAAAAAAAAAAACCTACAGAATTGCTTTTAGTTTGACCCAGAGATTAAAAGTTATAACACATTTTGATTGAAAGAGATGCTACATGAATTTAATAATTTTCATGTGGATTATGATTTTTCAAATAAACTATAGTCATGATTTAATCCCTCCTGGAAAGACAGGAGTGTGTCTTCAAACAAACTGCCTAAGCTTTTGGTTCACAGTTTGCATTTCGATTCAACATGATGGATTAGGAGGGGTGACAACCTGAGCTGTGACAGCTTTGGCTGAATCCCACCTGGCGTTCAGTCCCTCTTTTTCTTTATAAAGCTCTCCAAGGTTATAATTCTACAAAAGGCTTAATCAGTCACTGGAGGAATGCTTGGCTTGGGGCTGGGCGTGGGGAGCAGGGATTTAATATGCCTATTAAAAATATGTTGTTTTTGAAAATTCTCAGGTTGTTTAATTTGCTTAGTGAAATCAACCCAAGTATGAATCATATTTAAACTATGCTTCACAGGGCTGACAATGAAGTGAACACTTAGGTCCCATCCCAGTGAGTTTTGAGTCCTGTCACTGACAGCCCAGTGGACCTTCTTAAGGTATAGTAAAGCTGCCATTTTCTGGCCTCTAGAAATCATTTCATCCATAGTGCATATCCATAATCGTATTACATACACATTACACATATGAAACTTTCTCTATCATATTCATCGGACTTCTCATTTCTGCTATGGTTACTTACTGTCACCTTCATTGCTTCACCTTGGCTAAAATTCAGTAGGAAAAGAACAAAAAAATTCTGCTAATCTTTCAATACATACTAGAGTTTCAGGCAGAGAAGTTATAAAATACAGAGCCATGTGGAGTTAGCAGAGAATCCTAGATGTCCATGGGAGTATGAGATTCCTGGGAGGACAGAAATATTAAGAACTATTAATTTAGTCCAAAAGACCCCCGAAAGTAAAAACAATTGATGGATTAAGGACCTATATCTCCTCATTCTGTCATTATTGCCTGTATGGCAATGCAGTTTTGTACTTGATGCTCTCTTCTTAAGTCCTTATTGAGATTTGGTTTCTAATATATAAGTATTTAGCTTATATTTGACCACATATGCTAACAAGAAAAGAAAACCATCACTAAGAAACTATAAATCAAATCTTCCTTTGAGAATGAACTTTGGATTTCAACCTAGTCTATTTAAACTTTACATATGACTTATTAGTGATGATATTATTTGCATCCAACTTCCTTCTCTTTATCTGCATATCCATGATAGAATTTCTAAGCAGGGATACAAGACTGGCAGCCTATGGAAAAAGAAACAAATTTTAAAAATTCTGTGTTTTGTCCCTGAGCTATTCAAGAGTGGCAATTTATTAAAACATTGGTATGTGCACATGGTATCATTTGTTCAGGAGATTTCCGTAACAACCTGTTTTTGAAACTCAGGTGTCTTGAAGTTTAGGGAAAGGCATAAAATAAGAATATGGAATTATGCAAGTTTTTCTTCTCTCTTTAGATCTTTGATAAGTACATACAATAAACTTTAAGGCTTTTTAGTCCTTTAATGATCCAATTAATTACTATATTTTATTGTTTTAATATTTTCCTGTGGTTTCCTTGTTTTGCACATTTTTCACCATTATTTCACATCAGTGTATTTCAAGACCTGAGATTCAGGTACAAGTTATTGAAATTGTTACATTTTAAACAATGCTTTAGAAATATATTGGAATCTGGCATAATATTGTTTATTTTATTAATTTATATTCACATATTTATTGATATAAATTAGAATTTGTAGTTTATATATACAATTAATATAAACAGCCTATATATCTATATGTAATATAAAATGCATTTATAAATATACATATATTGAAAGCATATTTATTTCTAGTACATATAAAAGTTATTTATTTTTAGTCTATATGTATATACATAAAACATTCACTTTCAGTATGTGTATAGTCAAATATTTTCTATTGGCATTTGAAATGAAATTTTAGTGTTTCATTCTGTTTTCTTCTAAAATTATCATTGTAATTGATTAAATAATCAGCATTCATCTTATTCTGAAGGAAATGAATATTTTCTGCTTTTACCTGATAGGGTCTATTATAACCACTCAAAATGTGCTCTTATACCGTACAGAAATTAAAGAACTTTTCTTATTTGATTTTGGGAATCTGAGTTCTGTGGAAATAGTCTGAAAAAAGGGAGGAAAACAAATGTCTTTAAAGTGATGAGTGTAGGTCTAACTTAATGCTAAATTTTGTCATATACAAAAGAAAAATGTTAACATTTCTTTAACATAAATCTATTAACATGGCACATGTAGGAGGCAATTAATAAATCAGGTTATGCATAGGCTTCATATTGTGTAAAACTCAGGTCATGGGTACTTAGAAAATCTATTAAAAAATAATACCCAGTTACACAAAATTTGTTTGCAATTCTTAGGGGGTGAGGGTCAAGAAGAAACTTTAAATTAAAAATTCTAATTTTTAGGTTATCATTTCTTTTTTATTTATTAGAGAAGTCTTAGGTAAGGAAATTTTTCTTTTTTTTTAAAGAGAGAGTGAGAGAGGAGAGAGAGAGAGAGAATTTTTAATATTTATGTTTTAGTTCTCGGCGGACACAACATCTTTGTTGGTATGTGGTGCTGAGGATCGAACCCGGGCCGCACACATGCCAGGCGAGCATGCTACCGCTTGAGCCACATCCCCAGCCCCGGTAAGGACATTTATTACAATTATGTTCTTTTGCAATACTATATGACTTTCCTTATTAAGTTTTCTTTGTTATAAATCAACATTTATTTGTATGATTATTTTATGCCTTGACTGTAAGCTCTGTGGGAACAGAAATGTCCTTATTCCTCATGATAAACACATGAGTTCCTGGTACATCACACAAATATTGGTTGAAGGAATCAATGCATAAGCAGGGATTCAACATTGGACATAGAAGTTAGAGAGGATAAAATTATGTGTGCTAGAGTTGTCAGGGCAAGTTTCATGGAAAATGAGTCACTAGCCCAACTCATATTGAGTACCTATTGTAGGTAAGGCCTTGGGCTGGGCATGGGTGGGATATGTAGTGTTTTTGAAAGGTAGAAAGTATTGGTAGTCACAGTGGTAGAGAAGAGGCATCTTAGGTGGGGGCAAAGAGCAAGAATAGTGGTGTGGATTAATAAGTGGATGAAAAAACTAGTTCCCCTGGGCGGTGATGAATAATTGCAGAAAACATGATGTAGCTATTTTTTGAACCATTTTGATACAGGTATTGTTTTGGTTTGTTTGTTTGTTTGTTTTTTTCATAAGCAGATCTTGTGCTGAGGATTTGTAAGCAAATGAATTCTGAAGGAAGAGTTCTCAGATGAAATGAGTGAGAGAGTAAAGAGAAGGGGAAGAAACAAAGCATAGGTGAAGTCTCAGTGTCAGACTGATCCTGCCAGGAACTTCTCAAGTGTAATACACCTGAATATGTCCAGACCAAGGTAAGGGAGCCAGATGATCATGCTCCTGTGTTCAAGACAGGCATTAACTAAGTGCGCTCCTAGGGAATGTAAACTTCCAGACCTTTCCTGTTTTCTCTGAAGGGGCAGTGACAAAGTAGTTCTAGTAGCTCAAGTACTATCATTAGAAGAGAATAGCAGTTGTTTCTGTCCATTAGACACAAATCATACCAAAGTTAGGCACACAGAAAAGTCAGAGGGATGGGCAGAACACTCGGAAGGGTATGCTATAGGAGTTATAGCCTGACAATAGAGATAGAGATTTATAACAGTGTTACTAAAACTGGTTGCATGTTAGAAGCATTTGAGAAGTTTTGAAAGAAAAATTAATGATTGGGCTCCATCCCAGATTAATTAATTCAGAATTTCTTTATGTAAAGACTGGACATCAACAAAGGATTGATTATGGATTATGGATTCCGAGGTGAGGGTGTGTTAGGATGTGAGTAGCATTTTAGGGAGATAAATGCATAAGGATTTATGGCTAGTCTGAAGAAGAAAAAAACTGGTGGAATTTTAGCCAGAGGTGATGACTTGGACTGTGCTGGTGGCAAAGCAAATGGAAATAAAAAAACAAATGTGTGAGAGAGATTATGGAAACATCCAGGAGACTTAATAACTGATTGAATGTGAGAGCTTGAGGGGGTGGAGGAGTCAAAGATGGCTTGAAGATGTCCAAGCTGAAAGTCTGGCTTTGAAGCATGTCCTTTGAAGTACTACGATGCTCAGACTAGGTGGAAAATTATATCAGCATAGCCCTTTGACATTTTCAGTGGGAAAAAGGAGGATGCTTATTTTTAATGAGGAAGCTTCTCTCAGGGCCTAGACTATTCTTTTGTCAGAAATTAGAAATTCTATGAACACTTTCAGGCTAAAAGTGACTGTTTAAATCATATGCTTCTTAATGTAACAGAATAAAATTTATTTTATATGGCCTAAGAAATTTATTCCCAAGTAACGGTGAGTTTGTGTATTCAGAAAATGGTTTTCATAATTCTGTCATACTGTGTTGGTTTCAATATTCTAGTTGGAAGGGTTTCATTGCTTATTTCTACTATTAATATTGCTAAACATACAAATTTATAGCCATATATCTTTTTCTCTTAGTCATAAATTATAACCCTTGACATAAGATATATATCCTAGATATATATTTAGCATTTTATGCTTTTTTAATGTGGTAAAGTGCTTCTAATGTTCATGGGGTAATAAAGACAATAACTTTTATTTTGACACAATAGTCATGCAAGTAATGGAAGTTTATATATTTTACTTCATTGTGTAATATTTCTTTGTAGGGGCAAAGCAAAAAAATTGTCATATAACTATCAATGTCCCTCATTTAATATAATAGTTTCTCAGCAAATCACAGGAATAATCTGGTATGTTAGTGTCAAAGGACAAAATTATAACCATTTAGTTTGAAGATTTTAACTTTTTTTTATTCTAGAATTGGCAACACTTTATTGCATTAAGTAGAGGAAGTGTTCTAACAAGCTGAGCAGAAGAGGTTGAATTTATAGAATGGCTGAAACAAAGAAGCAAAGAACAAAAATTGGATTGGTCATTTCTGACTTAACAGACAATAGAGGTCATTTCTGTTTGGAAGCCTGATGAAAGTCCTCAGGTCCTGGAGCAATGTGTGCTGATAGTGGTGGCAGTGGTAGTGATGGAGATGGCTGGGGTAGGGGAAGGGGAGTGATCTCAAGAGTTTGTATCTTCAGGCCCTGTAGTGGTGAGCAGCAGCAGACAGTAGAGTATACACTTGCAGGTGGGGGGCAGTGGGCCTTGGTTGCTCAGGTCTTGAAAGAGGCATCTATTTCTGTGCTGGACCACCTGACCCCTATAGTTCAGGGCACTGCATGGATGGGGTCACATTTGCACAGCCAGCTATAGTTAGGTTCCCAAAGTTACAAACTTTTGTTTGAGTGTGGGAGAATATTTGTGGAGCCTCAGTGATGGAGATATGTAGAGTTGTCTGTTGTCTGTTTCTTAGGGCATTGTGGACTCTTAATAGTAACTCTGTTCTTAAGATTGCACTGTCCTATAGCAGTTTATTTTCTTTTTTTAAAATTTCTTACATATATTACAATAGTGGAGTGCATTATATTCATAATTATCCATTCACAGCACAATTTTTCGTAACTCTGTATATAAAGTATGTTCACACCAAATTATGCCATTATACATGAGCTCTCTTTTTTTGTATTACAATTCTTAATACACCTTTATACTACAATTTATCATATCTCTGTTTGTATATAAGGTATGTTGACACCAAATTCACATTTCTGACAGTTTTTAAGGAGACAATGTGAGTTCCTTCTCTGAAGCAAAACTTCTGTGAAGACTCAACTCCTTCCCTTATTGGGCTCTAGGGAATCCTATGGGCTCTTATGATGACTGTGGAACTCTTCTGGAGCTTGGATTGTCAGCATTCAAGGTGATGAGTTCTGCTGGGACTCTCCTGTTTACCCTTTCCCTCACAACTGGTAATTTCCTTGACCAGGGAGCTGGGGTTGCAGCTGCCCTGTGCTTTGTTTCTTTCTCCATGCTGACATTCCAAGTATCTATATCCTATTAGGGTTTCACCTGCTATTCTGGTGCTCTCCCTAAACAGCTCACCTTGAAATTCAGCTATTTATTTGTTGTTATTTGTAAAGAAGGTGAGTGTTGACCACTTCTGTCTGGCTACCTTATAATAGGTCATCCGCTTCTATTTCATTTATTGAATTCTTTTATTTTAGGATTTCTCTTTAGTTCTTGTTTATTTATAATCTTTATCTCTGCTGAATTTTTCATGCAGATTATGGATTGTTTTCTTAATTTCATTGAATTGTGTATTTGTATTCTCTTCCACCTTTTTGAGTTTCCTTAAAATCATTATTTTGAATTCTCTTCCAGGAAATTTGTCATTTTTCTTTTCTTTTGGGTCTGTTGCTAGACTATGCTCTTTTGAATGTGGCATGTTACCTTGTTTTTCATGTTTCTTGTGTCCCTGTGTTGATATTTGTAATAACTGATATGGTAGATGAGTTGCCTAAACCAATTTTAAAGGGTGGAGCTGCCAGCTGATGATTGGCTCACAGCGGCCCCAGCAACATCTAGCTGATTGGCTCCTCTTCGGTGATGTTCATTGGGCTGTTTCCCCTGCCCTTCAGACTGCCAGCTGATGATTGGAAGTTTGCTGGGGCCCCTTTGGCTGTGGCTCTCAACATCTCCCCCTCTCTGTTTAAACAACAAGCATGTGGCTTGGGGACTGTGCCTGCCTTAGGTTGTCCAATACTACATATGGTCCTTACCTGTCTTCGGATGAGCTGACCTCAGGGCGTCAGCCTCCTGTCTTAGGTTGGTACCATTGTAATTGGATCTTACCCGTCATTGACTACCGGTCCAGTATACAGCCACACCTGTGGAGAGGTCTTTGTACCAGCAGGGGGGTGAGGTTCTTTGCCTCACCTCTGTTGGCCCCCAAATTTTAGCTGAACGATCATGACAAGCAGAAGGGAGGAAGATACACCAAGCCAATCGACGGCTCTTGTTGGAAAAATTGTACCACCGATGACATCATCAGCAAAAATACCCAACACTACCACAAGTCGCTGCACCAACAGATAGTTCACAATGCATACAAGTGAGTTCACATTGCATACAAGTGACACATAGTCTAGGCAAGTTCTGCAAGCAGTTCAGTGATGGCTATTGCAGAAGCTGTAGATTAGTTTTATCTTTGTCTTCACTGGCACTAGGATGAAGATAGGAATTTTGGCAATAAAGGCTAAAGAAGAAATTATGTAACATTCCAGAAGGCACTACAAGAAAACAATTGTCTTAACAATTTACATTGTCTTCACTGGCACTGGGATGAAGATAGGAATTCTGGCAATAATGGCTAAAGAAAAAATTGTGTAACATTCCTGAAGGCACTAAAAGAAAACAATTTTCTTAACAATTTACATTATCTTGAAGAGAATTATTAAATATAATGAAAAGGAAAGGTGAAAGTAAACAAACAGATCTGTTAACCTCCTTTTTTGTTTACATGTTAAAACAATTCTTAACAGTTATTTACCCAATTTAAATTAAACCATTTAAATCATGTGAATAAAAAAATATATATTTGGATCCATTTTTTCATGAGCGCTCATCATATATGATATATGGACATACGTACATTCAAACATATAACACAAAACACAAGTGTGCACATATAATATAATACATACAACACATACCATAATAGTAAAGGCCTTATAACTTTTTACAGGTGAAATCTCCATTGCAATGTTTAAAAACTCTATAGTCAAAAAAAAAATAGAACTGATCAGCAAAACATTAACCTAGGTCTGTATGAGCTCAAAAAACAAAATAGAACTTCATGATATGGGAAAGGGCAATAATAAAATAGATATTGAAAAAAGCATCCTGGTTCTGTCGAAGATGTAAGGATAGCTAAATTGGAGTTTTGGATATCAGCTGTTATGGATTTGAGCCAAATCATCTTCTTTTTGGTCTGTAGAAATCGCTTTAGTTAATCTCTCTGGAATCCAAATTGGCTGCTGTTCTTCCTGTGGAAACATACAAACAGGCCCCCGAATCCAGACAATCACTGGGTCAGGACCTTGGTTAATCTCTCTGGAATCCAAATCGGCTGCTGTTCTTCCTGTGGAAACACACAGACAGACTCCCGACTCCAGACAATTACTGGGTCAGGACCTTTCCATTGTCCTGTTAGAATATCTTTCCAAAGTACCTTGGGCTTATGTACATTTTTTGGACACATATGCCTTTCTGCAGCACCAAGTCCTGATGAATCCAAATTTAAAAAGTTTAGAGTAAAAAAGATTATTTTAAGTTTATCTTTGGGGAATATATACCACTTCCCAATTCCATCTTTTTGCTTTAATAAGTACATTTTAATCAGCTCTAACTTTTGAGCTGATTGTTTGGGTACTAAAAATGTAAAAGTTTGATCAGGGGTAACTACTGCTGCTGTACCATTATTTGACACATCAGTGAATATATTTGGAGCATTCATGATAGGGGTTTTTCTTGTCATTTTCAGAAAAACTACAGGATGCGAAGACCAAAAAGACAACAAAGGTTTAGATGGTAAGTGATTATCAAATGAAACATTAGACTTACACATGATTATTGCCCAAGTATTTAACTCATTAGCTAACTCATCAATTTGATCCATAGTATATGGAGTAATAATTTTATTGGGAGAAATTCCAAACACTCCCTTCGCTGCTTTTATTCCTTTGAGTATTAATTGTCCTACAGCCTCAGGATACCTAGTAAGGATAGTGTTAGGAGAATAAGATAAATGTATCCACAATAATGGACCTTCTTGCCAAAATACTCCTGTAGGAATATTTTTTGTTGGTAGTACAATAAATAATAAAGGCAAACTTATATCAATTCTATCCAAATGCATATTTTCCATATATGTTTCAATGATTTTTAATGCCTTTCTTGATTCAGGCATTAACATGCGGGGTGAATTTGGATCTGATGGACCTTTTAGGATATTAAATAAAGGTCCAAACTCTCCTGTTGGTATGCCTAGATAAGGCCTTATCCAATTTATGTCTCCCAATAACTTTTGAAAGTCATTAAGTGATTTGAGCTGATCTACTCATATTTGAATTTTTGGTGGACGGACCATGGTTGAGGATAATAGAACTCCTAAATAATTAATTGGAAAATTTAATTGTACTTTATCTATTGCTATCTCTAGATTATAATTTTTTAATAAATTTGTAAGTGTGGCATAACATTCTAACAATGTGTTTTTATCTTTATGTACTACTAATACATCATCCATATAGTGAAATATTTGTAGTTCAGGATTTTGATTTCTAAGTGGCTGGATTACTTTGTTAACATAAATTTGACACATAGTTGGGCTGTTAGCCATCCCTTGAGGGAGTACTTTCCATTCATATCTCTGATCAGGACCTTCATGATTCAGTGCAGGGATAGTGGACTATCCTCAGGATGAATTGGAATTGAAAAAAAAAAACAATCTTTAATATCTATAGCTAAAACATACCAGGTTTTTAGCAAAGCAGACAATTGAGGAATCCCTGACTGAGCAGGTCCCATAATAACCATCTCATTATTAATGGCTCTTAAATCTTGCAATAATCTCCATTTACCAGATTTCTTTTTGATGACAAAAATGGGAATATTAAGGGGAGATATGGAAGGTTGTATAGGTCCCTCTGCTAATTGTTGTTTGACCAGGTCATGGGCTACTTGTATCTTTTCTTTAGTCAGGGGCCACTGAGGAACCCATACTGGTCTTTCTGATTTCCAAGTAATTTTGATTGTCTCAGTGGCCCCTTCTGAAAACCCAATCCATGTCTATTTATTCCTTGGTCTATTTGAATTGGTGCTGTTATACCTTATTCTTGTTTTTCTAATCTTTTTGCCTTTCCTAAAACATTGTCTAGTCATAATAGTGGGTGCATTTTGGTTGATGTTATTTGTTAATGTCAAACCTAATTGATCTAGGACATCTCGTCCCCATAAATTTATAGGAAGATGATCCAATACATATGGCTGTATAGTTCCTTCACATCCTTCAGGATCCTTCCAATCTAATACCATTGCACTTCTATGGGGATTAGTCGCCACTCCTAGGCCTCGAAGCGTTTGAGTGGCTTGTTGTAATGGCCAATGTTTTGGCCATTCTTGATGAGATATGATGCTAAGGTCAGCACCTGTGTCCAGTAGCCCATTAAGCTCATGTCCTTGAATATTTTGTTTTAGCATTGGGCGAGAAGCTAAATTTAAAGACTGCATAGCCCAATCTACACCTGTGGAGCCTAATCCCCTGGAACCTCTTTCTACAGTATGACTGGAAAATTTATCATGCAGACTGGGTATTATTAATAACTGTGCTATTCTATCTCCTGATGAAATTACTGATATACCTCTTGGAGAACTAGCTATAATTTTTATTTCACCTACATAATCGGGATCAATTACCCCAGGACTTATCATAAGTCCTTTTAGTGTAGAAGAACTGCGTCCCAATAATAAGCCTACTGTTCCTTGGGGAAGAGGTCCTTTTACTCCTGTGGGAATTATTTGAACTCCCATCTCTGGAGTTAGTACTGCTCTGGCGGAGGCGCAGATGTCCAACCCTGCGCTCCCTCTGGTTTGTCTGATGAGGGATTTAATGGACAATGTGTCCTGGGCACTACCCTGATGGGGTTGCTGGGTTCCTCCACTGCCCCATATATTTGTGGTTGTGGGCCCTGGAGCATTGGGCCCCCCAGTCCGTTTTTTGGCAATGGAGCCTGATGCCTTTCTCCATGATATCGTGGGTAAATACCTTGTCCTTGTCCGTTTTTTGATAAGGGAGTACCCTCTCTAGTGGTTTGAGAACGGCATTCATTAGCCCAATGTCTTCCTCTACGGCATTGTGGGCAAATACCCGGTATTCTATTCCTTTGATACCTAGTTTTTTTAAACCCTTTTACTATGGGGCAATTCCTTTTAAAATGTCCTGATTGTTCACAATTGTAGCATGTTCTTGGCCTGGCATCTAAAGCCTTTTATACTGCAGCTGCCAAGACTTGCCCTTGTTCATTAATGTCTCTACATAATTTAATATAAGAGTTTAAATCTTCATGTCTCCATGGTCTAATAACCTCTCTGCAGTAATGATTTGCTTGGTCATAAGCCAGTTGTTTTATTAATGACATTGCTTGTTCTATATCCCCCAAAACAATAAGCCTACTACAAATTCAGCGTAAGGTTCATTAGCTCCCTGTATTACCTTAGAAAATTGACCTTGTAAATCTCCATGTCCTTGTAAAGTCTTCCATGCCCTAACTGTGTCTGCAGCAATTTGTGCATATATAGCAGGATCATATTCAATTTGTTGCCATTGACCCTCATAAGGTCCTTTTCCTAACAACATATCTAGATTTCTTTGAGGGTAACCAGCTGCTGCATTTCGCCTAGCTGTCTCCGTGCAAAATTCCTCATTGGCAACCTTCCGTAATAAATATTGTCCTCCATTTAGCACAGATTTACACATGTTAGCCCAATCTGCTGGCGTCATGTCCAAGTTGGTAATGGATTTGACCATGCTTACAGTGAAGGGTGCTTGTGGACCATAGGTTGTTACAGACTCCTTTAATTGTTTCACTGTTTTGAAATCTAAAGCACGGTGAATTCGTTGCCCTCCCGCCTGCTCAAGTACAGGGCATGCTAATCTTTGAGGTCCTGTCTCAGGATTCCATCTATCAACTATGGAGGTTGAGGGCCACTCAGCTGTCTCCATAGGTGGAGCTGTTGGTTGAATTACGCCCTCTGATGATAGAACGGAGTTAGTAGCAGCCTCCTGTTGTAGTTTCCCCCCTGATAGCTGTTTCTCCTCTAAGCTTTTTTCCTTTAAATTTTCTTCCTCTATCTGACTAGCTGGAGAGACCTTCTCTTTTGCTTGATCTAACATGTTTTCTACCATAGTCTGGACCTCTAACAATTTACTTAACACTCTTTCAGTTTGTTTTTTACTAATTTCTAATCTACTATAAAGATAACGCAACCCAACAAGATAACACAAAACAAAACCGAAACAGAATGAAACAAAAACGGAATAAAAAATCGTTGTATCAATTTTCTCTTCCTCAGGGCCGAACAACTTCAAACCTTGGGCCAACCATTTTTCCCAGTTTGCCTGAGAAAGTTCTAGGGATAGGCAGCTTGAAACAAAAACAAAATAAATCAAAACAAGAACACATTGTTTTTTGAAATGGTCACCCATTCTCTTGCCTTCCCTCAGGGGTGAGCAATTTCACTTACCTCCAAGCTTCAGACGTTCCCCATCTGGGCCACCAAATGCCACAGACTGGCTGGGCACAAAATAACAGAGCCACCACACACCTTGTAGATTCAAACAGCAACTCTTTATTCCCGAACTCTCACCGACACTCTGCCCACACTTCCCGTGAACACACTGCCTCTACCCGGCTCTGCGCACCAATTCTCTCAGAACCCCGCAAGAACTCAACGGGAACTCCAAAGAGCAGGTGCCTGAGGCAGCAGGATATTCCCTAGTCCTGGAGCTGCCCTATTCCCAGCAGGATCCACCCTAAACCTGGAGCCACCCTATTCCCAGCAGGATCCACCCTAAACCCAGAGCCACCCTAATCCCTGAGCAGGGTCACCTTTCAACCCAAAATGCCATGCATCATTCCTACTTGGCTACGGCTCTCAGCATCTTCCAAAATAAACTCTGTACACTTTAGTTAGCATTCCTCTTACCGCTTATTCTCCCAGCCCTAAACACCTACTGCTCTATGTTCTATCTTTGTATATTTTCCTTTTCCTAGATATTTCATGAGACTGATATCATATGTGGTGATTTATAATTGATTTCTTTCATTTAACAAAGATTTGAAGGTTCATTAAGTTTGTAGCCTACTTCATTATTTTATTCCTTTTATGGATAAATTAGATTCTACTGTATGCACATACACCAATTGTCCATTCATTGTTTGGTTATGTTGGTTGGTTTCACATTTTGAATATTATGAATAATACTGCTATGAGCATTAGTGTACAAGTTTCTGGATGGATTTGTTTTCACTTCTCTTATGTATATACCTAAGAGTGGAATTGATGGGTCATATGACAATTCTGTGTTTAAATTTTGGAGAAATGGAAAATAGCCACACAATTTTATAGTCCCATAGGAGTGTATGAGTCTTCCAATTTCTCCATATTCTCTTAACCACTTATTATCTGATTTTTTTATTCTAGCCATCCTAGTGTGTAAAGTAATATCTTGGTGGTTTTAAATTATAGTTCCCCAAAGATTAATGAGTTCAACTGTTTTTTTTTCATAAAATCCTTTATTTCTAATGGCATTTAGGGAAGGATGGGGGAAAACAACTGCTTGACATAGTTAACTAGAAACAATTCATTTTAATTATGTGAAAGGAAAAATTTATTTTCTTCTAAATACTTGTAAGCAATTTATATGTTTACAATCTCAGTTTTTTATCTACACTGTCATGGTTTAGATATTAGTTGTCCCCAAAAAGTTCCTGTGTTAATGAAGGAATATTCAGAAGTGAAATGATTAGATTATGATAGCTGTAACCTAATTGGAACATTTTAGTTTGAATGGACTGAGTGGTGACTATAGGCAGGAGAGGCATGACTGAAGGAAGTAGGTACTGGAGATGTGCCCCACAAGGATTTGCCTTTGCTGCAGCAGCCCACCCTCCTTCCCTGCTCCCCTGCTTTCCCCCTCCCTCCCTACTTCCTTCCTTCCTGACTGCCATGAATGGATGAATGGATCAATGGATCAGTGCTCCTCCACCTCCTCCACCATACCCTTCTGCCATGATGTTCTGCTTCACCTTATACCCAGAGTCATGAACTTAGCTGACCATGTACTAAACCTCTTGAACTATGGCCAAAATAAGTTTTTTATCCTCTAAATTTTTTCTGTTAGGTATTTGCATCACAAATATGCAAATTTGACTAACATACACATGTACAGTTTACTACTTCTATTCTTTTTTTCATTTGTATTTTCTATGTAGTTACAAGAAGACAATACTGTGCACTGAATTTTGTAAGGTTACTTCTTGAATGAAGTTGGGGAAGGAATTGAATGACTCCTCAGTGTTAAAAGGCAGAGCAGAACATATTGTCAAATTATGCTCACCGTTTCTAATCGTCAATGCTATATACCTGTGTTCTGCATGTGTTTCTTGTATGATAAATATCATGGGAATATGATTGACACAGCCTACATAGCATATCACCTGAGAGATGGACTTTTAATCATAATATAAAAGATAGGGGATACCACACATATGTCAAATGATAATTATGAAAGTTGAGTATAGGGTGCATGGGGAGTTTTATTGTTCAATCCATCCCTATATGTTTAAACATTTTTGTAATAATCTTTTTAAAAGAGAAAATGTTGACTGCCTCATAAGGAGAGGGAAAGACCAAAAAGAATGGTTGACAAGGTTGGGACAATCTGTCAAAACTAGATTTGAGCTCTCAGTAAAGACACTTTGGGAGTGTAATTCCTTTGAGGTTGGAACCTTGGAAGGAAAACATTCTATATAACAGGGAAAAAGGAGGAAAAGAGGAATTGATAGTGAAGTGTTTTTCATGCCAAGTTCCCATATCAGTTACTTTGTGATTTATGAGTCCAAGACATCTGCTAAGTGGAGATGGCCTCGTTTTGAAGAAAGTGCAGAAGGTTTGAAAACAATGTGAGTAGTATAGAAGAGTGGATAAGGAATCAGTGACCTAAGCTCCATAAGGCTTGTTAACTGAAAGTAAGCATAGAATAATAACTTGGGGGAATGAATGAGTGAATTATTTCTATTTAGTGCTAGTGTGTATCATGAAGTTAGGGTGGTTCTAGTAGATTTATAAGATTTAAATCCAATAGCAATCAGTCCCTTATAGGAAGACATTCCTGGAAAAGGTAGAGAGAAGGGGTTTGGCCAGAGAGTAAGGATTAAATGGGATTGAATTAGGCCCATTTGGAGCAGTGCCAAATGTAGGCTGCCTGAGAGATCTTGAGGCCTACCTTGAAGAGGGAAGAAATAAATTAGTAGATAAATAAGTACAGGGCTGGAGATGTGGCTCAGCGGTAGCGCGCTCGCCTGGCATGCGTGCGGCCCGGGTTCGATCCTCAGCACCACATACCAACAAAGATGTTGTGTCCGCCGAGAACTAAAAAATAAATATTAAAAAATTCTCTCTCTCTCTCTCTCTCTCTCTCTCTCTCTCTCTCTCTCCTCTCTCACTCTCTCTTTAAAAATAAATAAATAAATAAATAAGTGCAAAAAAATAAAGACTGGAAGTTGGAAAGCTGACAAATTGAGGGCCTATACTGGAAGGATAGAGGGTGAGGTCAGAGGGTAGGAAAGTCAGGCTATATTACTCCAGTGGCAGAGGTGTTCCTGGACATGGCTATAAGTGAACTGGAATAGAAGGACCCTAAGATGGGTTAAAAGGAACTAAGAGGTAAGTTATTGGCAGGTCTCTCCAGATGGATGTTGGTGACTGATTCCTTACCCCTGCAAGTCCCTTGCCCATGGAACCCCTGCCACTTTTTGTTCTTCCCAGAGCCTCTACAGAGTCTACTGTCTGAAACACTAAGCTTTAGATACTGCAAATCAATGGCATAACTTTGGAGTAAAAGAAATATAGTAGAATGCAGGGGCTTTGGTACATATATCTTTTTCATTTCTATTTTTACATCCAGTATTCATAAATGTCTCTGGGAAAAAAAAAACAATTCAAGAGTACTCTGAGACAATGAAACCCATTATTTTGTATAATTAAAATGCACTAATTTAAAAAAAAAAAACCTCTGGGAAACTCAACCCATTTTTGAGTCCCAATCTGTGCAAGTGCAGTTGCCTTCCCAACAGACCCCTATTTTAACAATAAATGTGTGCTGAATCTTGGTTAAAAGGAGCATTTTGTGCAGGTCTGTGATAAACCCTCAAATATCTGTGACTCTGGTGCATGGTCCAGGACTCAATTCTGGACTGTGAGCTGCAGGTGATGGAGGGAGATCTACCATGTCTCCAAGAAGTCCATGAAAGTAAAAAATGACGCCACCATCCTGGAAAGTGAACTGTACACACGAAGGGCGAGATCTTGCATGTTGACACCAAGGTTACCCCCTTAACCCCACCCAAAAAGAGGTATGCCATGTTTGACAACAGCCATACAACCTCATGTACACTTCTGCCAGTATGACTTCAGTAACCACTGTAGCACCTGATGAGCCTCAGGGAAGTGCTGACAGGATCACACTGGGAAAGAGTAGTTGTTCACATGTGGAGGTGATGAGGCATAATCCTTTCTTCCACCAGAAATGTCATTTTTCCCCTCATTTTTTGTTTTGTTTTGTGTTTCTTTTTAAAATTTTTTTAGTTGTTGATGGTGCTGAGAATTAAACTCAGTGCCTCACACATGAGAGGCAAGCACTTTGTCACTGAACCACAACCCCAGCCTCCTTTCTCTTTTTCTTTAAAGCATCTTTTACTTCATCTCAGCTTTATCTTACCTGAGAGTAAGGTAACTGCTTGGTTAAAATTCCTAACATCAACAGCTGGCAAACCTTTTGCTTCGCAAAAATACCAAGTCCAGGCAGCATGAAAAAGTAACCAGCAAGGGGAAACTCTTCCCTTAAGTGATTTTCCAGTAAGGAACCCCAATGGCATGTTCAAAGTTTGGTTCTTTGTAAGATATGCCTTATTAAAAACTTCTTAAGCAGCACCTACCCTGCTCCTAAAACCTACCCCAATCACCCAGAATCCACTGCAGCAGTACCCCCAAACATTCTCAAGCAAGTTTCACCCTTCTGTATGAACTTCTGATAACTGACATGTTTGTAAAAAATGACTAAGCCACTCTATTAACCATTCTCAAAATTGTTCCTGTCCTTGACTCTCTCCCCCCGCCCCTCCCTCTCATTGTAATTGGACACAATACCTTTATTTTTATGTGGTGCTGAGGATCAAACCCAGCGCCTAGAGGCGAGCGCTTTACCGCTGAGCCAAAACCTAGCCCCTTGACTCTCTTTAGGTATAGAAGACCTATCTTCCTCACTGCAGGGGGAAGGTGTGGGATGCCATATATAATGCCATGAAGGTTAAGCTAAGGGGTAGGAAGCAGTGCCACCTCCTCAGGTTTCAGCAGGAAGAGGAAAGGTGTTTTTGAAAACATGATATCCCTTCCTTAAGGAGAGGTCCAGGAGATTTGGTCACCTTTTTAGAAGTCCAGAGAGGCAATCAATAAAAGCTGAACTACTTTCTCCCCTTCCCTAAACACAAGGAGTAGGTTGCCCAAAACCCAAACCCCCAACACAAGAAAAGACACCATATATTGTTAGAAAATTTATTGGGGAAAATCAGTATTCTCAAAAAGGGATAAATTATTTGGGGGGAAGAAAATTTTCTTTCTCAAAATTCTGGAGAAGCATTTTCTGTTTGAATAACAGGGACAACTCTCCCAACACAGTGCCTTTAGCAAAAGGAGCAGCAGCTGGAGCCACCTGACCAACTCTATGTTTGCATGTAGTATTCAGATGGAGCAAGGGTTCCTTGTGCGGCATGGATGGGTGATGCTTCTGACATATCTTTTCCTGTACTGTCACACTTTTCTGGGGCTGTCTGCCCCTGTCCATGACCCATCTGTTATTCCCTGTAGGACACCTCTGACCAACAAAGCCAACTTCTTGGCTGCAAGATTTGGCACTTGGCACCTTAGCACAGGGAGTCTTGACATTGAAGGCATGTTTCTGGACGGGTTCTGCCTGAACCGGCAGTCCAGTCTTGTGCTCAATTTTCCCAGGCCTCATGGGGGTGGAAAGAGGCTTTTGTGGGGTGGTGGCCTCTACTCCATGCCGACCTGCTAGTTTCTCCTCTAGGATCTTCCCAATGTCTGTCATGATTTTCTGAGCTTCAGTATTCCCAGTAAAGGCAGCTTTCTTAGCTGGGTTTCTGCCTTGCACATATGATGAAGAGCTGCCCTTTTTTTTCTGAGAACCCTCTTGCCCTTTGCCTTTTATGCCAAGATAAAGCCTTTGAAAAAAGTGCTTGAACTGGCTTTTTAAATTGTTTTCAGGAGAAGGCTGTCCCTTCAGTGATGGGGCTGAGGAGGACTTGCTCCCAAGTGCCTCCTTTAATATTCTGTCTTGAGGGTGGGGGAGCTTCCCTCTAGGTTGGCGTGTCACCAACCCTGCATCCCCTCCACCAAACTCGCCTGTTTGGGGTACCAGAGGGCACACCCTTTTTGATGCTAATAGTACATTCTTGTCCTGACACTTACATAAGACATGTGTCGGGATCCAGGGCTCTTGCCCCTGCTCTATGTTGATCCCTCTGTTGTCACAGTGGGCTTGTAGCACATGAGGAGCTGCCATGTCCCCACTAGAGGCACTATGAAAATGAGTGTAAGTCTTAGAAGTCAAGGTCTTAGATGTCAAGGTCTTTGAAGTCAAGGTCTTGCACGTCAAGGTCTTGGAAGCTAAGGTCTTAGATGCCAAGGTCTTGGAAGTCAACTTATCTAAGGCCATAGTCAACTCAGTAGAAAAGCCTGGAACCAGGCCCTGCTCCCTGCTCCCCATTTTCATCTTCAACTCATTAAGCAACTGATTTTTAAGATCTAATGATTTGGAATCTTTGAGAACTGATATTCCTTCTGGGGGCCTTTCAATGGTCAGGGTTGATTCAACTTTACTCATTTTCATATCTGTCCCGGAGGAGCTTTCTGACTCTGTGGTCGTCAGGCTGTTCGTAGACTGTGATTGAATAGCACAGAGCTCCTTTGCCTTGAATATCTCCCTTGATTTGTTAGACATGGGAAAATATTCTAAATTCTTAATCATTTTTCTCTGAATCTTTTCTGTGCTATTGCTGGGACTCACTCCCTTATTCCATGATTTGGGTCTGGCCCCAGCCTGCTTTGTGAAGGAGTAGGTTGCCCAAAACCCAAACCCCCAACACAAGAAAAGACACCATATATTGTTAGAAAATTTATTGGGGAAAATCAGTATTCTCAAAAAGGGATAAATTATTTGGGGGGAAGAAAATTTTCTTTCTCAAAATTCTGGAGAAGCATTTTCTGTTTGAATAACAGGGACAACTCTCCCAACACAGTGCCTTTAGCAAAAGGAGCAGCAGCTGGAGCCACCTGACCAACTCTATGTTTGCATGTAGTATTCAGATGGAGCAAGGGTTCCTTGTGCGGCATGGATGGGTGATGCTTCTGACATATCTTTTCCTGTACTGTCACACTTTTCTGGGGCTGTCTGCCCCTGTCCATGACCCATCTGTTATTCCCTGTAGGACACCTCTGACCAACAAAGCCAACTTCTTGGCTGCAAGATTTGGCACTTGGCACCTTAGCACAGGGAGTCTTGACATTGAAGGCATGTTTCTGGACGGGTTCTGCCTGAACCGGCAGTCCAGTCTTGTGCTCAATTTTCCCAGGCCTCATGGGGGTGGAAAGAGGCTTTTGTGGGGTGGTGGCCTCTACTCCATGCCGACCTGCTAGTTTCTCCTCTAGGATCTTCCCAATGTCTGTCATGATTTTCTGAGCTTCAGTATTCCCAGTAAAGGCAGCTTTCTTAGCTGGGTTTCTGCCTTGCACATATGATGAAGAGCTGCCCTTTTTTTTCTGAGAACCCTCTTGCCCTTTGCCTTTTATGCCAAGATAAAGCCTTTGAAAAAAGTGCTTGAACTGGCTTTTTAAATTGTTTTCAGGAGAAGGCTGTCCCTTCAGTGATGGGGCTGAGGAGGACTTGCTCCCAAGTGCCTCCTTTAATATTCTGTCTTGAGGGTGGGGGAGCTTCCCTCTAGGTTGGCGTGTCACCAACCCTGCATCCCCTCCACCAAACTCGCCTGTTTGGGGTACCAGAGGGCACACCCTTTTTGATGCTAATAGTACATTCTTGTCCTGACACTTACATAAGACATGTGTCGGGATCCAGGGCTCTTGCCCCTGCTCTATGTTGATCCCTCTGTTGTCACAGTGGGCTTGTAGCACATGAGGAGCTGCCATGTCCCCACTAGAGGCACTATGAAAATGAGTGTAAGTCTTAGAAGTCAAGGTCTTAGATGTCAAGGTCTTTGAAGTCAAGGTCTTGCACGTCAAGGTCTTGGAAGCTAAGGTCTTAGATGCCAAGGTCTTGGAAGTCAACTTATCTAAGGCCATAGTCAACTCAGTAGAAAAGCCTGGAACCAGGCCCTGCTCCCTGCTCCCCATTTTCATCTTCAACTCATTAAGCAACTGATTTTTAAGATCTAATGATTTGGAATCTTTGAGAACTGATATTCCTTCTGGGGGCCTTTCAATGGTCAGGGTTGATTCAACTTTACTCATTTTCATATCTGTCCCGGAGGAGCTTTCTGACTCTGTGGTCGTCAGGCTGTTCGTAGACTGTGATTGAATAGCACAGAGCTCCTTTGCCTTGAATATCTCCCTTGATTTGTTAGACATGGGAAAATATTCTAAATTCTTAATCATTTTTCTCTGAATCTTTTCTGTGCTATTGCTGGGACTCACTCCCTTATTCCATGATTTGGGTCTGGCCCCAGCCTGCTTTGTGAAGGAGTAGGTTGCCCAAAACCCAAACCCCCAACACAAGAAAAGACACCATATATTGTTAGAAAATTTATTGGGGAAAATCAGTATTCTCAAAAAGGGATAAATTATTTGGGGGGAAGAAAATTTTCTTTCTCAAAATTCTGGAGAAGCATTTTCTGTTTGAATAACAGGGACAACTCTCCCAACACAGTGCCTTTAGCAAAAGGAGCAGCAGCTGGAGCCACCTGACCAACTCTATGTTTGCATGTAGTATTCAGATGGAGCAAGGGTTCCTTGTGCGGCATGGATGGGTGATGCTTCTGACATATCTTTTCCTGTACTGTCACACTTTTCTGGGGCTGTCTGCCCCTGTCCATGACCCATCTGTTATTCCCTGTAGGACACCTCTGACCAACAAAGCCAACTTCTTGGCTGCAAGATTTGGCACTTGGCACCTTAGCACAGGGAGTCTTGACATTGAAGGCATGTTTCTGGACGGGTTCTGCCTGAACCGGCAGTCCAGTCTTGTGCTCAATTTTCCCAGGCCTCATGGGGGTGGAAAGAGGCTTTTGTGGGGTGGTGGCCTCTACTCCATGCCGACCTGCTAGTTTCTCCTCTAGGATCTTCCCAATGTCTGTCATGATTTTCTGAGCTTCAGTATTCCCAGTAAAGGCAGCTTTCTTAGCTGGGTTTCTGCCTTGCACATATGATGAAGAGCTGCCCTTTTTTTTCTGAGAACCCTCTTGCCCTTTGCCTTTTATGCCAAGATAAAGCCTTTGAAAAAAGTGCTTGAACTGGCTTTTTAAATTGTTTTCAGGAGAAGGCTGTCCCTTCAGTGATGGGGCTGAGGAGGACTTGCTCCCAAGTGCCTCCTTTAATATTCTGTCTTGAGGGTGGGGGAGCTTCCCTCTAGGTTGGCGTGTCACCAACCCTGCATCCCCTCCACCAAACTCGCCTGTTTGGGGTACCAGAGGGCACACCCTTTTTGATGCTAATAGTACATTCTTGTCCTGACACTTACATAAGACATGTGTCGGGATCCAGGGCTCTTGCCCCTGCTCTATGTTGATCCCTCTGTTGTCACAGTGGGCTTGTAGCACATGAGGAGCTGCCATGTCCCCACTAGAGGCACTATGAAAATGAGTGTAAGTCTTAGAAGTCAAGGTCTTAGATGTCAAGGTCTTTGAAGTCAAGGTCTTGCACGTCAAGGTCTTGGAAGCTAAGGTCTTAGATGCCAAGGTCTTGGAAGTCAACTTATCTAAGGCCATAGTCAACTCAGTAGAAAAGCCTGGAACCAGGCCCTGCTCCCTGCTCCCCATTTTCATCTTCAACTCATTAAGCAACTGATTTTTAAGATCTAATGATTTGGAATCTTTGAGAACTGATATTCCTTCTGGGGGCCTTTCAATGGTCAGGGTTGATTCAACTTTACTCATTTTCATATCTGTCCCGGAGGAGCTTTCTGACTCTGTGGTCGTCAGGCTGTTCGTAGACTGTGATTGAATAGCACAGAGCTCCTTTGCCTTGAATATCTCCCTTGATTTGTTAGACATGGGAAAATATTCTAAATTCTTAATCATTTTTCTCTGAATCTTTTCTGTGCTATTGCTGGGACTCACTCCCTTATTCCATGATTTGGGTCTGGCCCCAGCCTGCTTTGTGAAGGAGTAGGTTGCCCAAAACCCAAACCCCCAACACAAGAAAAGACACCATATATTGTTAGAAAATTTATTGGGGAAAATCAGTATTCTCAAAAAGGGATAAATTATTTGGGGGGAAGAAAATTTTCTTTCTCAAAATTCTGGAGAAGCATTTTCTGTTTGAATAACAGGGACAACTCTCCCAACACAGTGCCTTTAGCAAAAGGAGCAGCAGCTGGAGCCACCTGACCAACTCTATGTTTGCATGTAGTATTCAGATGGAGCAAGGGTTCCTTGTGCGGCATGGATGGGTGATGCTTCTGACATATCTTTTCCTGTACTGTCACACTTTTCTGGGGCTGTCTGCCCCTGTCCATGACCCATCTGTTATTCCCTGTAGGACACCTCTGACCAACAAAGCCAACTTCTTGGCTGCAAGATTTGGCACTTGGCACCTTAGCACAGGGAGTCTTGACATTGAAGGCATGTTTCTGGACGGGTTCTGCCTGAACCGGCAGTCCAGTCTTGTGCTCAATTTTCCCAGGCCTCATGGGGGTGGAAAGAGGCTTTTGTGGGGTGGTGGCCTCTACTCCATGCCGACCTGCTAGTTTCTCCTCTAGGATCTTCCCAATGTCTGTCATGATTTTCTGAGCTTCAGTATTCCCAGTAAAGGCAGCTTTCTTAGCTGGGTTTCTGCCTTGCACATATGATGAAGAGCTGCCCTTTTTTTTCTGAGAACCCTCTTGCCCTTTGCCTTTTATGCCAAGATAAAGCCTTTGAAAAAAGTGCTTGAACTGGCTTTTTAAATTGTTTTCAGGAGAAGGCTGTCCCTTCAGTGATGGGGCTGAGGAGGACTTGCTCCCAAGTGCCTCCTTTAATATTCTGTCTTGAGGGTGGGGGAGCTTCCCTCTAGGTTGGCGTGTCACCAACCCTGCATCCCCTCCACCAAACTCGCCTGTTTGGGGTACCAGAGGGCACACCCTTTTTGATGCTAATAGTACATTCTTGTCCTGACACTTACATAAGACATGTGTCGGGATCCAGGGCTCTTGCCCCTGCTCTATGTTGATCCCTCTGTTGTCACAGTGGGCTTGTAGCACATGAGGAGCTGCCATGTCCCCACTAGAGGCACTATGAAAATGAGTGTAAGTCTTAGAAGTCAAGGTCTTAGATGTCAAGGTCTTTGAAGTCAAGGTCTTGCACGTCAAGGTCTTGGAAGCTAAGGTCTTAGATGCCAAGGTCTTGGAAGTCAACTTATCTAAGGCCATAGTCAACTCAGTAGAAAAGCCTGGAACCAGGCCCTGCTCCCTGCTCCCCATTTTCATCTTCAACTCATTAAGCAACTGATTTTTAAGATCTAATGATTTGGAATCTTTGAGAACTGATATTCCTTCTGGGGGCCTTTCAATGGTCAGGGTTGATTCAACTTTACTCATTTTCATATCTGTCCCGGAGGAGCTTTCTGACTCTGTGGTCGTCAGGCTGTTCGTAGACTGTGATTGAATAGCACAGAGCTCCTTTGCCTTGAATATCTCCCTTGATTTGTTAGACATGGGAAAATATTCTAAATTCTTAATCATTTTTCTCTGAATCTTTTCTGTGCTATTGCTGGGACTCACTCCCTTATTCCATGATTTGGGTCTGGCCCCAGCCTGCTTTGTGAAGGAGTAGGTTGCCCAAAACCCAAACCCCCAACACAAGAAAAGACACCATATATTGTTAGAAAATTTATTGGGGAAAATCAGTATTCTCAAAAAGGGATAAATTATTTGGGGGGAAGAAAATTTTCTTTCTCAAAATTCTGGAGAAGCATTTTCTGTTTGAATAACAGGGACAACTCTCCCAACACAGTGCCTTTAGCAAAAGGAGCAGCAGCTGGAGCCACCTGACCAACTCTATGTTTGCATGTAGTATTCAGATGGAGCAAGGGTTCCTTGTGCGGCATGGATGGGTGATGCTTCTGACATATCTTTTCCTGTACTGTCACACTTTTCTGGGGCTGTCTGCCCCTGTCCATGACCCATCTGTTATTCCCTGTAGGACACCTCTGACCAACAAAGCCAACTTCTTGGCTGCAAGATTTGGCACTTGGCACCTTAGCACAGGGAGTCTTGACATTGAAGGCATGTTTCTGGACGGGTTCTGCCTGAACCGGCAGTCCAGTCTTGTGCTCAATTTTCCCAGGCCTCATGGGGGTGGAAAGAGGCTTTTGTGGGGTGGTGGCCTCTACTCCATGCCGACCTGCTAGTTTCTCCTCTAGGATCTTCCCAATGTCTGTCATGATTTTCTGAGCTTCAGTATTCCCAGTAAAGGCAGCTTTCTTAGCTGGGTTTCTGCCTTGCACATATGATGAAGAGCTGCCCTTTTTTTTCTGAGAACCCTCTTGCCCTTTGCCTTTTATGCCAAGATAAAGCCTTTGAAAAAAGTGCTTGAACTGGCTTTTTAAATTGTTTTCAGGAGAAGGCTGTCCCTTCAGTGATGGGGCTGAGGAGGACTTGCTCCCAAGTGCCTCCTTTAATATTCTGTCTTGAGGGTGGGGGAGCTTCCCTCTAGGTTGGCGTGTCACCAACCCTGCATCCCCTCCACCAAACTCGCCTGTTTGGGGTACCAGAGGGCACACCCTTTTTGATGCTAATAGTACATTCTTGTCCTGACACTTACATAAGACATGTGTCGGGATCCAGGGCTCTTGCCCCTGCTCTATGTTGATCCCTCTGTTGTCACAGTGGGCTTGTAGCACATGAGGAGCTGCCATGTCCCCACTAGAGGCACTATGAAAATGAGTGTAAGTCTTAGAAGTCAAGGTCTTAGATGTCAAGGTCTTTGAAGTCAAGGTCTTGCACGTCAAGGTCTTGGAAGCTAAGGTCTTAGATGCCAAGGTCTTGGAAGTCAACTTATCTAAGGCCATAGTCAACTCAGTAGAAAAGCCTGGAACCAGGCCCTGCTCCCTGCTCCCCATTTTCATCTTCAACTCATTAAGCAACTGATTTTTAAGATCTAATGATTTGGAATCTTTGAGAACTGATATTCCTTCTGGGGGCCTTTCAATGGTCAGGGTTGATTCAACTTTACTCATTTTCATATCTGTCCCGGAGGAGCTTTCTGACTCTGTGGTCGTCAGGCTGTTCGTAGACTGTGATTGAATAGCACAGAGCTCCTTTGCCTTGAATATCTCCCTTGATTTGTTAGACATGGGAAAATATTCTAAATTCTTAATCATTTTTCTCTGAATCTTTTCTGTGCTATTGCTGGGACTCACTCCCTTATTCCATGATTTGGGTCTGGCCCCAGCCTGCTTTGTGAAGGAGTAGGTTGCCCAAAACCCAAACCCCCAACACAAGAAAAGACACCATATATTGTTAGAAAATTTATTGGGGAAAATCAGTATTCTCAAAAAGGGATAAATTATTTGGGGGGAAGAAAATTTTCTTTCTCAAAATTCTGGAGAAGCATTTTCTGTTTGAATAACAGGGACAACTCTCCCAACACAGTGCCTTTAGCAAAAGGAGCAGCAGCTGGAGCCACCTGACCAACTCTATGTTTGCATGTAGTATTCAGATGGAGCAAGGGTTCCTTGTGCGGCATGGATGGGTGATGCTTCTGACATATCTTTTCCTGTACTGTCACACTTTTCTGGGGCTGTCTGCCCCTGTCCATGACCCATCTGTTATTCCCTGTAGGACACCTCTGACCAACAAAGCCAACTTCTTGGCTGCAAGATTTGGCACTTGGCACCTTAGCACAGGGAGTCTTGACATTGAAGGCATGTTTCTGGACGGGTTCTGCCTGAACCGGCAGTCCAGTCTTGTGCTCAATTTTCCCAGGCCTCATGGGGGTGGAAAGAGGCTTTTGTGGGGTGGTGGCCTCTACTCCATGCCGACCTGCTAGTTTCTCCTCTAGGATCTTCCCAATGTCTGTCATGATTTTCTGAGCTTCAGTATTCCCAGTAAAGGCAGCTTTCTTAGCTGGGTTTCTGCCTTGCACATATGATGAAGAGCTGCCCTTTTTTTTCTGAGAACCCTCTTGCCCTTTGCCTTTTATGCCAAGATAAAGCCTTTGAAAAAAGTGCTTGAACTGGCTTTTTAAATTGTTTTCAGGAGAAGGCTGTCCCTTCAGTGATGGGGCTGAGGAGGACTTGCTCCCAAGTGCCTCCTTTAATATTCTGTCTTGAGGGTGGGGGAGCTTCCCTCTAGGTTGGCGTGTCACCAACCCTGCATCCCCTCCACCAAACTCGCCTGTTTGGGGTACCAGAGGGCACACCCTTTTTGATGCTAATAGTACATTCTTGTCCTGACACTTACATAAGACATGTGTCGGGATCCAGGGCTCTTGCCCCTGCTCTATGTTGATCCCTCTGTTGTCACAGTGGGCTTGTAGCACATGAGGAGCTGCCATGTCCCCACTAGAGGCACTATGAAAATGAGTGTAAGTCTTAGAAGTCAAGGTCTTAGATGTCAAGGTCTTTGAAGTCAAGGTCTTGCACGTCAAGGTCTTGGAAGCTAAGGTCTTAGATGCCAAGGTCTTGGAAGTCAACTTATCTAAGGCCATAGTCAACTCAGTAGAAAAGCCTGGAACCAGGCCCTGCTCCCTGCTCCCCATTTTCATCTTCAACTCATTAAGCAACTGATTTTTAAGATCTAATGATTTGGAATCTTTGAGAACTGATATTCCTTCTGGGGGCCTTTCAATGGTCAGGGTTGATTCAACTTTACTCATTTTCATATCTGTCCCGGAGGAGCTTTCTGACTCTGTGGTCGTCAGGCTGTTCGTAGACTGTGATTGAATAGCACAGAGCTCCTTTGCCTTGAATATCTCCCTTGATTTGTTAGACATGGGAAAATATTCTAAATTCTTAATCATTTTTCTCTGAATCTTTTCTGTGCTATTGCTGGGACTCACTCCCTTATTCCATGATTTGGGTCTGGCCCCAGCCTGCTTTGTGAAGGAGTAGGTTGCCCAAAACCCAAACCCCCAACACAAGAAAAGACACCATATATTGTTAGAAAATTTATTGGGGAAAATCAGTATTCTCAAAAAGGGATAAATTATTTGGGGGGAAGAAAATTTTCTTTCTCAAAATTCTGGAGAAGCATTTTCTGTTTGAATAACAGGGACAACTCTCCCAACACAGTGCCTTTAGCAAAAGGAGCAGCAGCTGGAGCCACCTGACCAACTCTATGTTTGCATGTAGTATTCAGATGGAGCAAGGGTTCCTTGTGCGGCATGGATGGGTGATGCTTCTGACATATCTTTTCCTGTACTGTCACACTTTTCTGGGGCTGTCTGCCCCTGTCCATGACCCATCTGTTATTCCCTGTAGGACACCTCTGACCAACAAAGCCAACTTCTTGGCTGCAAGATTTGGCACTTGGCACCTTAGCACAGGGAGTCTTGACATTGAAGGCATGTTTCTGGACGGGTTCTGCCTGAACCGGCAGTCCAGTCTTGTGCTCAATTTTCCCAGGCCTCATGGGGGTGGAAAGAGGCTTTTGTGGGGTGGTGGCCTCTACTCCATGCCGACCTGCTAGTTTCTCCTCTAGGATCTTCCCAATGTCTGTCATGATTTTCTGAGCTTCAGTATTCCCAGTAAAGGCAGCTTTCTTAGCTGGGTTTCTGCCTTGCACATATGATGAAGAGCTGCCCTTTTTTTTCTGAGAACCCTCTTGCCCTTTGCCTTTTATGCCAAGATAAAGCCTTTGAAAAAAGTGCTTGAACTGGCTTTTTAAATTGTTTTCAGGAGAAGGCTGTCCCTTCAGTGATGGGGCTGAGGAGGACTTGCTCCCAAGTGCCTCCTTTAATATTCTGTCTTGAGGGTGGGGGAGCTTCCCTCTAGGTTGGCGTGTCACCAACCCTGCATCCCCTCCACCAAACTCGCCTGTTTGGGGTACCAGAGGGCACACCCTTTTTGATGCTAATAGTACATTCTTGTCCTGACACTTACATAAGACATGTGTCGGGATCCAGGGCTCTTGCCCCTGCTCTATGTTGATCCCTCTGTTGTCACAGTGGGCTTGTAGCACATGAGGAGCTGCCATGTCCCCACTAGAGGCACTATGAAAATGAGTGTAAGTCTTAGAAGTCAAGGTCTTAGATGTCAAGGTCTTTGAAGTCAAGGTCTTGCACGTCAAGGTCTTGGAAGCTAAGGTCTTAGATGCCAAGGTCTTGGAAGTCAACTTATCTAAGGCCATAGTCAACTCAGTAGAAAAGCCTGGAACCAGGCCCTGCTCCCTGCTCCCCATTTTCATCTTCAACTCATTAAGCAACTGATTTTTAAGATCTAATGATTTGGAATCTTTGAGAACTGATATTCCTTCTGGGGGCCTTTCAATGGTCAGGGTTGATTCAACTTTACTCATTTTCATATCTGTCCCGGAGGAGCTTTCTGACTCTGTGGTCGTCAGGCTGTTCGTAGACTGTGATTGAATAGCACAGAGCTCCTTTGCCTTGAATATCTCCCTTGATTTGTTAGACATGGGAAAATATTCTAAATTCTTAATCATTTTTCTCTGAATCTTTTCTGTGCTATTGCTGGGACTCACTCCCTTATTCCATGATTTGGGTCTGGCCCCAGCCTGCTTTGTGAAGGAGTAGGTTGCCCAAAACCCAAACCCCCAACACAAGAAAAGACACCATATATTGTTAGAAAATTTATTGGGGAAAATCAGTATTCTCAAAAAGGGATAAATTATTTGGGGGGAAGAAAATTTTCTTTCTCAAAATTCTGGAGAAGCATTTTCTGTTTGAATAACAGGGACAACTCTCCCAACACAGTGCCTTTAGCAAAAGGAGCAGCAGCTGGAGCCACCTGACCAACTCTATGTTTGCATGTAGTATTCAGATGGAGCAAGGGTTCCTTGTGCGGCATGGATGGGTGATGCTTCTGACATATCTTTTCCTGTACTGTCACACTTTTCTGGGGCTGTCTGCCCCTGTCCATGACCCATCTGTTATTCCCTGTAGGACACCTCTGACCAACAAAGCCAACTTCTTGGCTGCAAGATTTGGCACTTGGCACCTTAGCACAGGGAGTCTTGACATTGAAGGCATGTTTCTGGACGGGTTCTGCCTGAACCGGCAGTCCAGTCTTGTGCTCAATTTTCCCAGGCCTCATGGGGGTGGAAAGAGGCTTTTGTGGGGTGGTGGCCTCTACTCCATGCCGACCTGCTAGTTTCTCCTCTAGGATCTTCCCAATGTCTGTCATGATTTTCTGAGCTTCAGTATTCCCAGTAAAGGCAGCTTTCTTAGCTGGGTTTCTGCCTTGCACATATGATGAAGAGCTGCCCTTTTTTTTCTGAGAACCCTCTTGCCCTTTGCCTTTTATGCCAAGATAAAGCCTTTGAAAAAAGTGCTTGAACTGGCTTTTTAAATTGTTTTCAGGAGAAGGCTGTCCCTTCAGTGATGGGGCTGAGGAGGACTTGCTCCCAAGTGCCTCCTTTAATATTCTGTCTTGAGGGTGGGGGAGCTTCCCTCTAGGTTGGCGTGTCACCAACCCTGCATCCCCTCCACCAAACTCGCCTGTTTGGGGTACCAGAGGGCACACCCTTTTTGATGCTAATAGTACATTCTTGTCCTGACACTTACATAAGACATGTGTCGGGATCCAGGGCTCTTGCCCCTGCTCTATGTTGATCCCTCTGTTGTCACAGTGGGCTTGTAGCACATGAGGAGCTGCCATGTCCCCACTAGAGGCACTATGAAAATGAGTGTAAGTCTTAGAAGTCAAGGTCTTAGATGTCAAGGTCTTTGAAGTCAAGGTCTTGCACGTCAAGGTCTTGGAAGCTAAGGTCTTAGATGCCAAGGTCTTGGAAGTCAACTTATCTAAGGCCATAGTCAACTCAGTAGAAAAGCCTGGAACCAGGCCCTGCTCCCTGCTCCCCATTTTCATCTTCAACTCATTAAGCAACTGATTTTTAAGATCTAATGATTTGGAATCTTTGAGAACTGATATTCCTTCTGGGGGCCTTTCAATGGTCAGGGTTGATTCAACTTTACTCATTTTCATATCTGTCCCGGAGGAGCTTTCTGACTCTGTGGTCGTCAGGCTGTTCGTAGACTGTGATTGAATAGCACAGAGCTCCTTTGCCTTGAATATCTCCCTTGATTTGTTAGACATGGGAAAATATTCTAAATTCTTAATCATTTTTCTCTGAATCTTTTCTGTGCTATTGCTGGGACTCACTCCCTTATTCCATGATTTGGGTCTGGCCCCAGCCTGCTTTGTGAAGGAGTAGGTTGCCCAAAACCCAAACCCCCAACACAAGAAAAGACACCATATATTGTTAGAAAATTTATTGGGGAAAATCAGTATTCTCAAAAAGGGATAAATTATTTGGGGGGAAGAAAATTTTCTTTCTCAAAATTCTGGAGAAGCATTTTCTGTTTGAATAACAGGGACAACTCTCCCAACACAGTGCCTTTAGCAAAAGGAGCAGCAGCTGGAGCCACCTGACCAACTCTATGTTTGCATGTAGTATTCAGATGGAGCAAGGGTTCCTTGTGCGGCATGGATGGGTGATGCTTCTGACATATCTTTTCCTGTACTGTCACACTTTTCTGGGGCTGTCTGCCCCTGTCCATGACCCATCTGTTATTCCCTGTAGGACACCTCTGACCAACAAAGCCAACTTCTTGGCTGCAAGATTTGGCACTTGGCACCTTAGCACAGGGAGTCTTGACATTGAAGGCATGTTTCTGGACGGGTTCTGCCTGAACCGGCAGTCCAGTCTTGTGCTCAATTTTCCCAGGCCTCATGGGGGTGGAAAGAGGCTTTTGTGGGGTGGTGGCCTCTACTCCATGCCGACCTGCTAGTTTCTCCTCTAGGATCTTCCCAATGTCTGTCATGATTTTCTGAGCTTCAGTATTCCCAGTAAAGGCAGCTTTCTTAGCTGGGTTTCTGCCTTGCACATATGATGAAGAGCTGCCCTTTTTTTTCTGAGAACCCTCTTGCCCTTTGCCTTTTATGCCAAGATAAAGCCTTTGAAAAAAGTGCTTGAACTGGCTTTTTAAATTGTTTTCAGGAGAAGGCTGTCCCTTCAGTGATGGGGCTGAGGAGGACTTGCTCCCAAGTGCCTCCTTTAATATTCTGTCTTGAGGGTGGGGGAGCTTCCCTCTAGGTTGGCGTGTCACCAACCCTGCATCCCCTCCACCAAACTCGCCTGTTTGGGGTACCAGAGGGCACACCCTTTTTGATGCTAATAGTACATTCTTGTCCTGACACTTACATAAGACATGTGTCGGGATCCAGGGCTCTTGCCCCTGCTCTATGTTGATCCCTCTGTTGTCACAGTGGGCTTGTAGCACATGAGGAGCTGCCATGTCCCCACTAGAGGCACTATGAAAATGAGTGTAAGTCTTAGAAGTCAAGGTCTTAGATGTCAAGGTCTTTGAAGTCAAGGTCTTGCACGTCAAGGTCTTGGAAGCTAAGGTCTTAGATGCCAAGGTCTTGGAAGTCAACTTATCTAAGGCCATAGTCAACTCAGTAGAAAAGCCTGGAACCAGGCCCTGCTCCCTGCTCCCCATTTTCATCTTCAACTCATTAAGCAACTGATTTTTAAGATCTAATGATTTGGAATCTTTGAGAACTGATATTCCTTCTGGGGGCCTTTCAATGGTCAGGGTTGATTCAACTTTACTCATTTTCATATCTGTCCCGGAGGAGCTTTCTGACTCTGTGGTCGTCAGGCTGTTCGTAGACTGTGATTGAATAGCACAGAGCTCCTTTGCCTTGAATATCTCCCTTGATTTGTTAGACATGGGAAAATATTCTAAATTCTTAATCATTTTTCTCTGAATCTTTTCTGTGCTATTGCTGGGACTCACTCCCTTATTCCATGATTTGGGTCTGGCCCCAGCCTGCTTTGTGGGCAACTTTGGACTGCATTTATTGGCTATTACAGTCTGTTTCTGACTGTCTTTATCTTTGTCACTGTGGGGGAAGAACAACGAAGCCTGTCTGTCACCCTTAATTGCCTTGACATTCTCTGTAAGCTCAGGGTTGGTGTGAGAGGGTGAATGTGTTAGGGCCCTCTTATTTTCCTTGCTCACAGGTGAAGTGGCAGAAAGAGTATGATCTAGAGTAGGGCCCGAAATCATTGTTCCCACCTTGACTACATGAAAAGTACTAATGCTTTCTTGAAGGGGCTTGGAGGCCCCAATTTTAGAATCCTTGCCATAAGTAAGACTGGATGAGGAGGAAATGTTGGAGCGAACTGAGGACCAGGATGGGGTTCCTTTCATTTTGAAGATGTCTATGGATTCCTGGACTTTTTGGGGAAGCCCATACATCATCCTCTTATGAAACAGTTTAATATGGTCTTCCAACATCTTTTGTTTGTTGGAACCAAGGAAGGAAATATCCTGGGCGGTATTGAGGCCCTTCTTGTCCTCACACACCAGTGGTGCCAAATCACTGTGTTTTGTTTGGCTAGGGGATTTCTCAGGACTAGTCAATACCGGCTCCATAGAATGCAATGATCTATTCACAGTGCCAGGCATCTGACACACATTGATTTCCTCAAATTTCTTGCTCAAGTGTGTTTCCAGGGCTTCTGTCAGTTGTTTCTGAACTGAGCTCTCCTCTGAGATCTTTGATTTTTTTCCAAAAAGGCTATTCAATTCGTTTTTTAGGTTTGTCTGAAAGTCAGAGTCCAGATCATTATCTGGAGCCCCCTCTGAGTCACTCAATGGATCATCTTTTGTGCCAATCTCTGGACTATTTACTTTCTTCACTGTCTCCCCTGGTGGAAGTAATTCTGAGCTCTTCTCATGGAAACTTGTTGTATGGCTCAATTGTAAATCTTTGCTACTTTGACCCTTATACAAAGAGATCCATGAAAGTCCATAAGTGGACTTTGACTCAGATATCTCAGAAATTTCTGTTTCAGGACTCATCCTTGACAGAGACTCATGGACTCTGCGGGGCAGACCCCACCGGTGTTGAATAAGCCTTTTCCGAAGGTGGTGCTCTAGCTTCTTCCGAAGCTCTTTTTTGAGGGGAAAATCTCCCGGAATGATGGTTGTTGGAGCATAAACCTTGGAGGACCTTCTGTCAGATAAAACACTGGGAGCTGGAGGACAAAACTCTTCCTTGGACTTTTGAACCACAAAGGGTACACCCCACAAACTTTCCTGTCCTTTCTGTAATACATTATATTCCAAGTCATGAATTTTGGATGGCATGAGAGATTGTACCTCATCCTGGAATCTATGAATCCTCACTCCACCATCACTAACCTGAGATGAAATAGGTGGTGATAAGGTAGGGACCGAGAATTGAAGCTGGTCCTGGGGTGGGACAGGAGATTGGCCCAGTGCTTGGGTCAAGGGTTGAGATTGGATCTCAGCCAAGGACAGAGTTGGGGGAGGGGTTAGAACTAGAGATTCAGGGGCTTCAATGGATGTTGGCATTGAATTGAAGCAGACATAGGTTGAACAGTCACCTGAGACAGGTACTATAGATTTCAAGGACTCACTGTGCAAAGATGGGAGACCCCAGAAGAATTGGGTACATTTTTTAGGTAAGTTATCCTCAAAGGTCTTAGGATCTGGGGACTGGTGGTCTACCTGCAGTTCCTCTGATTCTCCTTTACTGCTCTGTGAAGGAAGGGAGACAGGTGAGTCCTGTTGCTCAGCAACCGACTCTAACCTTTTCCCTGAAGAATTCAATTGGCCGGCTGGCTTAAGTTCTTTTGGAAACGATTTTGTTTCCTTTTCCTTTTTGTTCTGCATCAGGAAATCACCCTTCTTTTTTATATGTCTCTCCAGAAGGGCCAAGACATCAGGGCATAGAAATGAGAGGTTTCCAGGCTCTACAAGGATGGCTGCAGTAGCACTCTCAAAAGAGGCCTCAGGAGGATGGAGGTCGAGAAGGTTTTTGTCATCATCAGAGGGCTCCAATTTAGATGGAGGCAAGTGTTCAGCATGAGACTGGTTTCCAGAGAACTCTGCCACTGGAAGGCTTGCACTGTCAGTGCATGTGGTTGTTGGGACATTAGTAGACAACCCATCAGGGCTATCCACCAGAAACAAAGTAGCTTCAGGTTGGAGAACAGGTTTTGTTTCTTGACTGTCAGTTGGTGGGGGAAGGGTTGGAACAGGTGGGGGAGGGGTTGGAACAGGTGGGGGAGGGGTTGGAACAGATGGTTGAGGTGGGATATGATCCACTGGCAATTTTGATCTCAAAGGAGAAGACTCTGGTGGCAGAGAGTCACCCCGTAATGAGGGTCCAGGTAGGTCAATTAAAGGGTTAATTTGGTCAGGTGAACGAATAGAGGAAGGAAATAGAGTTGGCTCAGTTAAAGGAGTTGAAACTGAAGCTTCCGGAGGGATTGCAGAAACAACAGCGGACAGAAAAACTGATGACTCTCTCAAGGATGTCACGGAAGACACACGGGACATAGAATTAACAGCATCTTCCAAGGACGCCTTATAGATCAGTTGACTGACCTTAGCTGTTGTTCTATTACACACCCCACAGAGCGGGTCTGGACATAACAGTTGCCGAAAGTGGAGGAAATCATTATTCTGGCTCATGGGACTGCAAGAGACAGAAAGCCAAAGCTGTAACCAGAACCACTACAAGGGAAGCAAGATCTGCAGTTCTATGGGTGGTGGGGAGCCCGCTACCTGCTCTACATTCCACACATCTATGACCTCACAATACCCTCCCCTCCCAAGTTCTTTATTCACGTACCCATGGCTATGGCTATCCCTCCTGTGATGAGGGCATATTGCAAAGAATTCCTGGGGGACTGAGTAAAACATGCCAGGAAAGGGATCAGTAAAGAAGGGAAATGACTAATCACCTTCTCAGAATAGAAAGCAGCTTCCTCCCCTCCTCTGCTTCTCTCCGGCAAGTTCTCCGACCTGGAAAACCAGGACAGTTGGTTATATATAGTAAAGGTAAAAACACAGGTTATCATTCAGGAGTTTTTACAGGAAACAGGATATTAAAGTCAGAAAGCCCTAAAAACCTGCAGATAAGGTCATTAAGTGTCAGGGATAATAGTAAGAAGGTTCACAGGTATATGTGGTTCCATTCAGAAAGTACTTTCACCTGTACCATCCTACATGCTGCTCAAAACCACCACCTGAAGCACAAGAGTCAGTAGCTAACTCAGAGAGGAATCTAATCAGCCAAGAATTAAAGTAGTTTACACCATGTCACCAGACAGAAATCTGACTCCAAGGCAATCAGGGGTCTTTGGACCTCTCACAGGGCCACCTTCTTGGCAGTAAATGTCCAAGGCCCAGGTCCATCACTACTTCATTCACACCCAAGGAAGGGTGGGCAGGGCAGGGACTCTGAGGATTCTCTCAGGTCTCACTGCCTTCTCCTGAGCCTCTCCTCTGAGACCCTGTTTCCTGAGAGAGACTGCACCTAGAAACTGACATCCTCCAAGATCATGGAGCTGGAGAGATAGGAAAGTTCACCCTTATAGAGCTCAGGTTGAACAGGCAGAACCTTACCTCTAAATGCTCCATTTTTCCTTCTCCTTGTTCCCTGACGCTGAAAACAAAAAGAAAAGAATGAGGGGCTGGGGCTCATTTCTTTTACTCCTTTCGTTAACAAGCTTAGACATTCATTAGGCAAGAATTGGACAACTCTTCATTTTTAATTAGTAGAAATTGTATTCCTTCCTTTTATTAATCTTGAAGGGCAATGAAATATTTTCAATTTTTTACTTCTCTGATAATTTCAAAGGACATTTTTGTCTGTGAGATTCCACATTTGATGGTCTTAAACCCTCTGCTGAAGGAGGGCATAGAATCTGAGGCCAACAGTCTCATCTGTGCTCCCCCTGGGAACCCTGTGTCCTGGGGCAGAGCTCAGGCTACAGGCTCTACTCAGAGGGCAGCACTGCTGTCCTGATCAGCCCCATATGAAGGTGAAGAACATCTGACACGGGAATGAGACTCAGAATCTAGTCAGAAGAGACCCGTCTCCTTCACTCTCTATCCAGACCAATCTGGAACCCTCCACCACACCCCAAAAGATAGTCTGAGCTTCAGATGGAAACCTTGGTCCTTCCTGAACCTCTGACTTCTTTCCCTAAAGAGTGAAGTTCTATCTTGTCCTCAGACTTCCCAAGTCACATCTTTTTTGAGCCAACCAAACATTTAGTAATGTGAGCATGGAAATAACAAATCCCATTTGACATTTCACAAAACATTTCACATTTGACAAAATCAAGAAACTCCCTTGGGAGTTCTCTGCTTCCTTACCTTCTGGATGGCTTTATCTTTCTTGAGTGTTGGTGAAAATAGTTTCAATACCTGAAAGGACAGGTATAGAAAAAGCAATACCAACCCACTCAAAATAGTACTTTGGGGATCAATATCCCAAAGAATTGAACCAAGATCAACCATGGTTCAGTATGGCTATTCAGCAAAGAGAGAACATTCTTCATTGTCTGAATCGCTCGGTTGCCTAAGGCAAATGAGTTCTGAGGGTGCCTGGGCCTCTTTTTATCTCCGGGCTTGCATCACACACCATTGAGGAGTCACAAAGGGAAAGAGTTCTGAGGGTGGGGAGAGAAGACTGGAGGAGGTTGTGCCCCTCCTCCACCTGCCCACCAGCCAGCAGGTCCCTCTGCTCAGGTCTGTTGTTCCATTTCCCAGTCCACTCTTTCCTCATGTCATGCCTTCATTACCTCAGGGAGCATTCCTGTTTGTTTCATGTGTAACCAAGATGTTTTACATGAGTCCCCTTTTTACTGTTTGGATCCCTTGACTTACACCCCACCAATTCCACTGCCTTGAGAATCTGACATTCACTGCCTGGAATTTTTGCTTGTACCAAGACATTTATACTCTTGCGTCACCTACATCCTTAAATCTATCTTATCTACAGAAAGCTTTTGCTTTACTTTAACTCACATGTAAAACTTAACATTCTTTCATACTTATGTAGTTTTATAAGTTTCAATAGCAAATTTTTGTTTCAATCAGCCTGTAGTGTCTTCGATCACAGTGGCCGACTCTCATTAAAACTAATAATTTGTTAGTCAACACTCTTGAAACAAAAATAAACATAAAAAAATCTAAATAAAATTGAAACTTCAAGTGATCTTGGAGATAAGTTTATAACGTTTGTTTTTTTCTGAAGTAGTGAAGATTAAACATAACAAAGACTATTGGATGTACTCTATGCCCCGCCCCCTGACAAATTGATCCAGTGTTTTCAAATCTGATAATCAACCATCTCATTTTTTTTCAATTCTTCATTCATTATTTTGATCTAACTTGCTTCTAGCTACCTGTGGTCCCTGCCTCCATATCAATTTCATAATGCTTATATGATTTTCTCAAACCAGGAAGAGGTTATGGTGTGCTAAGGAATTGAACCCTCAGTCCTTGGTGGCCGGAAGCCACCTAAAATGTCAGAACCTTAGGGCAGATTCTAGTCTTGAAGAGCATTACCCTTGTGGGACACATAATTTTGATATTTTCCTAAGAAAATAAGAGTGTCTTGCCATGAAAAAAGCTATTAAGATCTGTGCTATATAAGCACCCTACTACTAATGGAAAATCAACTGCCTATCATACATGATTCAAGCAAAACTTTTGATATTTAAATAGCCCCAATATTGCCCCAGCCTTCTTCTTACACCTGCTTTTTAAAACCCTTTATCATCATGTCAGCTATCCTCCTAACTGTCCCCTAACTTGTCATGACTTTTTTAAACCCTGAAACCTCTTATCTGATGCCCATAACCCAGCAGCATTATTGATCTCTTTGACAGGATAAGGCAGCCTCCAAGCCAAGCTAGTCTCTATTCAGTTAGGCAGGAGCAGGTACCCTGCCTTGAAGATCCCCCATCCTTTTGATATGCAGCCTCAGTCAGGTTTCCATTTAACAAATATTTACTAGTGAAGACTAGGAGACATGGACAGCTATAAGTCACAGGCTCTGCCCTTATCCTTAAGGAGCTTGTGTTGAGACTGTAGAGATAAGTCCTACACAGTTGAAAAGCTGTACAAAGGCAGAGGAAAGGTCCAGAACTCCTTAGCCTTTGTTAATTCCCAAGAGATTTGTGGAGTAGGTCAGAGACTGTGGGTGTTAACAGCTAGAACACATCATGCTTTATACCAAGGCTTCCCTGCCTGTCTCCCCAGTTTTCTGAAACAAAATCACAATCCTTTGGCAAGATAAAGAAAATCTTTCCTCTCTCTCTCTCTCTTGGCAGGGGGTGGGTACTGGGGATTGAACTCAGGGGCACTCGACCACTAAGCCCCAAACATATAACATATCTGATAATTTGACTTCTTCCTCTCTTATTTTTATCCCCTTTTTTTCCTTCTCTTGCCTAATTGCTCTGACTATAATTCCTAGCACTACATTGGATTAAAGTGGTAAGAACAGTCACCCTTGTCCCAAATCTTAAAGGAAATACTTTCAATTTCCTATAAGCCTTATTTTGTATTTGAGATAGGATCTCATTGAGTTTCTTAGCACCTCCCCATTGCTGAGGCTGACTTAGAACTCATGATCCTCCTGTCTCAGCCTCCCAAGCTGCTGGGGATCACAAACATGTGCCATAGTGCCCAGCACCTGTTCTCTTTAAAATGGCATTGTTGGCTATGTATTCTTTTTTTTTCAGAAGAAGATATATTTAATTTTATTTTTCCATATTTTATTGTTACATTATAGTTATACATAATGGTAGGATTCATTGTTACATATTCATACATGCACACAATATAACAATATAACTTGGCCAATATCATTCCCCACGATTTCCCCTTTTCCTCACTTTCTCCCTTCCACTGGTCCCTTTCCTCTACTCTTCTGATCTTCCTTCGATTTTCATGAGGTTCTCCTCAATCATTCTTTTCCTCTTTCCTCTATAGTTTCTACATGAGAGAAAAAAGCACACAACCCTTGACTTTCTGAGTTTGGCTTATTTTAGTTAACATAATATTCTCAAGTTCCATCCATTTTCCTGAAAATGACATAATTTAAAACTCCTCTGTGTATGTACGCCACAGATTCCTTTCACAGATTCACAGATCCATTCATCCATGTTGGACACCTAGGCTGGGTCAATAGTTTGACTATCGTGAATTGTGCTGCTATAGTATATTTCTTAGGATAAATGCCAAGGAGTGCTATAGCTGGATAATAAGGTGTTCCCATGCCTAGTCTTTAGAGGAACCTCCATACTGATTTTCATAAAGGTTGTACTAATTTACAAGCCTACCAGCAGGATAAAAGTATTTCTTTTAAAAAATAAATGTTGGCAAGGATGTGAGGGAAAAATATATAATCATCCATTGTTGGCGGAACCAACCTAGGTGTACTTCAACAAATGAATGGATAAAGAAAATGTGGTATATACACACAATGTAATTTTACTCAGCCATAAAGAAGAATTATGGCATTGTAGAGGTCTTTCACCTCCTTGGTTAGAATTATTCCTAAGGTCATTGGGTTTTGAGATTTTTTGGTTTATTTTTTGTTTGTTTGCGGGGTTTTTTAGCTATATTGGATAAGATTTCTCAGCAGATTCATTATTGATATAGAAGAAAATTATTGGCTTTTGTATGTTGATTTTTTTAACCTGTTACTTAGTTGAATTTATTAATTATAGCAGTCTTCTGGTAAATATTTGTGGATCTTGTAAGTATAGGTTCATATCTGCAAACATATAAAATATCTGATAATTTGACTTCTTCCCCTCTTATTTTTATCCCTTTTTTCCCTTCTCTTGCCTAATTGCTCTGACTATAATTCCTAACACTACATTGGATTAAAGTGGTAAGAGCAGTCACCCTTGTCCCAAATCTTAAAGGAAATACTTTCAATTTTCCTCTATTCACAAAGATGTTGGTTTTAGATTTGTCATGCATAGCCTTTATGATGTCAACATAAGATCATTCTATCCTAGGCTAAAGAAAAATTAAAGGGACATGAATAGGAAAAGAAGAGTTCAAACTATCCCTATTTGCCAATGACATGACTCATGATTCTCTATTTAGGAAAAAAAACTCTACCAAAAACTTTTAGAACTCATAAACAAATTCAACAAAATAACATTCAACAAAATGTTAATATAAAATTAACACCCATAAATAAATTGTGTTCCTATACACCAATGATAAATTAGTTAAAAAAATAATTAGGAAAGCTATCCCATTCATAATAGCCTCAAAAAAAAAAAAGAAGTACTTGGAAATCAATCTAACAGTAGAGGTGTTAATTAATTTTGTTTATCCCCCATGTTCGTGGATAAGCAAAATTAATATTATCAAAATGGTCATGCTCCCAAAAGCACTATACAGATTTAATGTAATTCCAATGATGTTCTTCATAGAAATGGAAAAAGCAGTTATGAAATTTATTTGGACAAACAAGAAGCCCAGAATAGCCAAAGCAATCCTTAGTGAGAAAAGTGATGCAGGAGGCATCACAACACCAGATTTTACATTATACTGCAGAGCCATAGTAACAAAAATGGCATGGTACTGGCACCAAAACAGACATGAAGACCAATGGTACAGAATAGAAGACACAGAGACAAACCCACATAAAAACAGTCACCTCACACTAGACAAAGGCACTATAAGCATACATTGGAGAAAAGATAGCTTCTCCAACAAATGGTGCTGGGAAAACTGAAAGTCCATGCATATCAAAATGAAATTAAACCCCTATCTCTCACCCTGCACAAAACTTAACCTGAAGTGGATCAAGGACCTAGGCATTAGACCTGAGACCCTGAACCTACTAGAAGAAAAAGCAGGTCCAAATCTCCATCATTCAGCTTAGGAACCAACTTCCTCAATAAGACTCCTAAAACACAAGAAGTAAAATTAAGAATCAATAAATAGGATGGTATCAAACTAAAAACTTTTTTCACAGCAAAGGAAATAAGAATGTGAAGAGAGAGCCTATGGAATGAGAGAAAATCTTTGCCACCTGCAACATACACACACACACACACACTAATCTCCAGGATATATAAAGAACTCAAAACTTAACACCAAAACCACAAATAACCCATCAATAAATGGGCAAAGGACTTGAACAGACACTTCACAGAAGAAGAATTATGACCAGTCAACAAATATATGAAAAAATTTTCAACATCTCTAGCATTTAAAGAAATGCAAATTAAGACTACATTAAGATTTTTATCTCACTCCAGTCAGATGGCAATTATCAAGGGTGAGGATGTGGCTGAGTGGCAGAGCACTTGCCTTGCATGTGTGAAGCACTAGGTTCGATCCTTAGCACCACATAAAAACTAAATAAATAAATGAAAGAATGCTGTCCATGTACAACTATAAAAAAGAAAAGAAAAATGTGGAATATATACACAATGGAATATTACTCAGTCATGAAGAAAACTAATGGCATTTTCCAGCAAATGGATGGAACTGGAAACTATCATGCTAAGTGAAATAAGCCAATTCCAAAAATACAAAAGCTGAATGTTCTCTCTGATATGTGGATGCCAGCACACAATAAGGGGTGCAGGGTTGGTAGGAAGAATAGAAGTTCATTGGATTAAATAGAGAGGAATGAAGGGAAGGGAGGGGGAATGGGAATAGGAAAGACCATAGAATGAATCAGACATAACTTTTCTATGTTCAAATATGAATACACAACCAATGTAACTCCACATTGTGTATAACCACAAGAATGGGAAGTCATACCCCATGTATGTATAACATATATAGATAGATAGACAGATAGATAGATAGATGCACACACACACATATATATATACATATGACAATACAACAAGTACACAGACACCACACACACATACGCTTGCGCGCACACACACACACACACATACACACATACACACACATGGGAGGAAAAAAGATTCGTAATGAAAAATGAAAGAATTATCTTCACTGAGGTGGTCAAAACTGTTGATGGGCACGAACGGTCACTGCCTGTGCTGGACTGTCCTCGTTTCCAATTTTCTTGAGCTATGTGCCAAGAGAAAGAGAAAGAGCAAGGGTTGGATGTTTCTGACCCCTTTCTTTTTCTGTGTTGCTCACTAAGCTTCCAGTTGGAAGCCTTAAACCGAAACTGGTTGGAATAGCTCTCGCCTTCCCTCCTCAGCAGTATAAGGCAGGATGGCATGGGGGGTACTGTCGACTGAAGTTCAGTCTGAACAGACCAGAAGGATGCACTGTGAGGGAAGGGCTGCAGCAAAGTTTTTAAAGGGAAGTTACAGCGGCTGGGGTTTAGCTCTACTCAGGCCTGAAGGATTTTGTTGGTGGATACCTGTTCTGGAAAGATAAGACCAATTCATTCCTTAGGCCAGGCAGATGCTGGTCTCTGCTGGGAGTCTGGATCTCAGGAGCCTCCCAAGATTTCTATCACAGGGCAGGGGAGCCAACCCTGCGCTGGTCTTACACATTCCTCTGCACACTAATACAGCCTTCCCAGGCTCCGTCCCTGAGAGCAGGCTCAGTCCCAGCCTGCTCAGCACCACCAGCTGCAGCATGGCTTCCTCAAGGTGGCTCTCACCTCAGCTCTGCACTGGACAGTTGAGAATCACAGAGCGCTTTTCAAACACTGCTTCACGGTGCAGCCTTGGGATCTGCATATCTTTATTTTATTTTTATGTGGTACTGAGGATCGAACCCAGTGCCGTGCACATGCCAGGCGAGCTCGCTACCGCTTAAGCCACAACCCCAGTCCCTGATCTGCACGTTGTTTTAGGCAAAATTTGTTCATTGTGTTTCTTTCTCCATCTCTGTGAACCCTCTTCTCTGAGGTGAACCAGTACCCTTAATGCTAACACCAAGGTCCTCTTTCTTGTTCTTAATTCAATGCACCCAAATCTCTGAGACTCTTAAGAGATTCTGACTGTCTCATCTTGAACTCCAGTGAATTCTGTCTTTTACCGAGTTCACTGAGAAGCAGTTCTGCTGCTGCTTAAATCCTGAGTCATAAAGCAACTGAAAATGCAGGCTTCCTCTAATCTGCCGCCTTGAATCCTATGGCCAGTACGGCTAGATATTCTTCAATACACATATGTGCCTAGAGTTAAAACCTGCAAGAAGTTTTTATAATAATGCTTTTCCCAAATGCTAATAAGATTCTTTCCAGAATATGATAGAAGGTCCTTCACAACTTTAAAAGAGTCAGAGACTAAATGCATCAATTGTTTGGTGCCACCAATGAACTCCATTGATATTAAGCAATGGAGCTTCTTAACACTTACCCTTCCTATACTAACATCGACTGTACATAATCATTTGTTTGTCCAATTCACATAACCTTTACTTCCAGCCATCTCAGTGGATTTTTCACAACTACTCTGCAAGGTAAGCAGGACAGGTATTGGTGAGCCCATTTTCTCAGTGAATAAAACCAAGATCAAAGAGGGTAAGACACTGAGAGTGGTGACTTCTATACATTACACAGCAAAGGAGGAGCAGAGCCCTGACTAATAAGTCCCCTACAGTCTCAATGCTTCTATTTAAAACAATATTAATAAGTGATTTCTTAGAAAAAGACATAGGACCTAGTCCCAAAATTAAAGAAGTTGTGTGGCTAAAAATGTGCATCTGTCCATTAAATGCTGGCAAATTTGGGAAGTTAAGAAAGCTATTTTGGGTGCCCTGTCACCTCTCAGGTAACTTCCTTTCTGCCCTTAGCAGTGTCTCTAGTTTGTTTTCTCAATTGTCTTCTTAAAGTCTAGGGTTTTTTATTAAATTATATAAAAACCATGTGTTTATGGGTGTATTAGAGTTGTACATAATGATGGGATTTGTTGTTACATATTCATACATACACATGATGTAACAATAGAACTTGGCCAATATCACTCCCCAACACTTTCTCCCTTCCTCCCCACCTCCCATTCTTTGGTCTCTTTCCTCTACTGATCTCCCTTTGCTTTTTATGATGTCGTCCCCCATCTTTCTTTTCCTTTTTCCCCTCTAACTTCTGCATCTAAGAGAGAACATATGAACCCTCACATTCTGAGTTTGGCTTATTTCACTTAACTTATTTCTCTGGTTCCATCCATTTTCCTGAAAATTACATAATTTCATTTTTCTTTATGTAAAGTCTGTTTTTAAGAAATATTAACTACATAGCATGATCCCCACTGAGCTAAAAATGAATAACAGTAAAGCTTCATGCCTCCTGGGGATATATTCTCAGGAAAAACACTTCACACATTTACATTTATCTAAACTGTAAGACTTCTATATGCTCCCACCAGAGCACTTCAGGGAGACATTGGGTGGTGGCTGAGATAGCTTCCTCTATAATGAAGTCGTCCCTTTGTTGTCCCCTAACATCTCCCCATTTACCTACAAAGGTACAGAAGATACAGAAAGGTACAAAGATACAGAAGTCTTATCCCAAATTTCTCAATTGCTTATATTGTCTCCAAGGAGGAGTACTTTCCCAAAGCTCTACTAGAGTAATATGCTACTATGTGAGGATTCTTAGTATGGATAAGTTCTTAGTTTAGGACTTTTCTATATTCTCAATTTCCTAGGAACTTTCCTCAATTCTCTCTCATTGTCGTCCTGACCACTGTCCCTGGGAGAAACCTCTTAAAGGCGCCTGTTTTCAGGATACCCCAAAGCCTGAAGAGAATCATTTGTTGCAGTTTATTTTAAAACTGCATTGAAAAAAGAGTCATTATAGGAGGTTCTTCATACATTCACACAATGTACATCTATCTCTACTATGTGATGCTTCCAGTACTGTATAAATGTCAACAAAATATGACATTGCCTCTGCCCTCAAGTAGATTGTAGTTCAAGAAGTGAGATCCCAAAACAACTATAAAACAATGTGATGCAAACTATAAAAGAAGTAGGAATAATACACAGTGGGAACTTATATAAAGGAACAAGTAGTTTTTCTGCCAGGATTGAGTGGGGAGAGATGGGTCAGGGAATCAGGGAATACTCCCTCAAGTTGGGCCTTATGAGATAGTCATGCTTCCTCCCTCTTCCTTGTCTTCTTCCTCCTCCTCCTCCTCTTTCTTCTATACTTGAGATTGAATCCAGGGCCTCGAATGTGCTAAGAAAGTTCTCTTTGAGACAGGATCTCAGTAAGTTGTCCATGAACTTGTGATCCTCCTGCTTCAGCCTCCTGAAGAGTCAGAAATACAAGAATGTGCCACCATGCTTGTTTTCTTCTTTTTTTTTTAATGGACTCTATTTTTAGAGCAGTTTTAGATTCCTAGAAAAATTAAGTGGAAAGTGCAGATGATTCTCATAGCCCTCTATTCCCATGCAGTCACAGCCTCCCCAACTATCAGCATCCCAAATTAGAGTGTACCTTTGTTGTAAATTGATGCACCTACACTGACACATTATTATCACCTCAAGCCATAGTTTACATTAAGCTTCAATTTTTATGTTGTACAACCTATAGGTTTTGACAAATGTATAATGATATGTATCCACTACTCTATTTTCGTAAAATATGGTTTAACTGCCCTAAAAATTCTGTGCTCCACCTATTCATCCCTCTCTCCCTTCCCACTAGTCCTGAAAGCCACTGAGGTTTTTACTGTCTCCACAGTTTTGCCTTTTCTAGAATGTCACATAGTTGGAATTTTGTGTTCTATAGCCTTTTCAGATTGCAATATTTCACTTGGTAATGATCATTAAGTTTCCTACATATTTTTTTCATGGTTTAATAGCTCATTTCTTCTTAGTATTAAATAATAACCATACAATTTACACGTTAAAATTATACAATTTAATAACATTTATCCACAACCACAGTCAATTTTAAAACATTTCATCACTTCTACTTAATTTTCTTTTTTTTATTAGTTGCTCAAGACAATACAATGATCTTGACATATCATACATTTGATTCAAATAGGGTATGAATTCTCATTTTCCCACATGTACAGATTGCAGGATCACATTGGTTATACAGCCATGTGTACACATACTGCAATACTAGAGTCAGAATACAACTGACTCTACTTAATTTTCACTCTTCAATTTTTGCACTCTAACCCCCAGCCCTTATCAACTTTCTTGCTTTACATCTTCTTGCTTTGAATATCACTGTTTTTGTTTTTTTTTAAGAGAGAGAGAGAGAGAGAGAGAGAGAGAGAGGGAGAGAGAGAAATTTTTTAATATTTATTTTTTTAGTTTTCAGTGGACACAACATCTTTATTTTTTTATTTTTATGTGGTGCTGAGGATCAAACCCAGCATGCCAGGCAAGCGTGCTACCACTTGAGCCACATCCCCAGCCAGAATATTTTAATATGCTAACCATTACATGGGCATTCACTCCAGACATTTCACATACATGGAATCATACAGTATATGCCCTTTGTGTCTGGCTTCTTTTACTTCATATGTTCTTATGTTTAAATAATATTTCATTGTGTGGATGTACCACATTTGTAGTTCATTTTGGTTGTATTTCACACAAGTGTCAGTACCTAGTGGTTGGGGAGGAGGCAACTTTTGTTCACCACAGATAGTTTGAGAAACTATAGTTAAACAAACATGCTCTGAGAAGCCTTGGTATGAGGGTTAATTTTATGTGTAAACTTGACTGGACCATGGAGCATCCAGATATTTTTCAAACATTACTTCTAGTTGTGTGTGTGCATGTGTTTCTAAATGAGGTAAGCATTTGAATTATTTGGCTCAGGAAAGCAGATGGCCTTTCCCAATACTGATGTGCTGAGGGCCATTACCAAGTAGGTATGACGCATTGTAATCCTTGCCAGTGTACCCCATGTTAAATGGACTTGCCTTGGAAATTTGCTGCGACCTTGCTTGTGAGTTTGAGAAAGGTGACCCTGCTCAATCACCAGGGTGGATCCAGGATTAGGGTGTATTCCTGCAGGAAGTATCTCCATCCTTGGGTTTAGGGCGTGACAATAGGAGTTTTAGGGAAGTTGAGGTTGAAGATTATTGCTGCTGGGATTAGGGTGTTCCTGCTGCTTGTTCCTGTTGAGTTCTCGTGAGATTAAAATGGGATTTGGAAAAAGCCTCGTGGAGTAGGATTTAGGATCGGACATATTGGAATTGCCCCTGAACGTGTGTGGAGGCTGGTGTGAGATCCGGAATAAAGAATTGCTGTTTGAACCTACAAAGCTGTGTGGTGCCTCCTGATTCTGGTGCCCCCCCAAGACATCGGCAAATGGTGGCCCGTACTCGGGATGTCTGAAGCTTGGGGGTAAGTGAATTTGCTCCCTCCCGAAGGAGAGCAAAAAAATGGGTGACCATTTCAAAAAACAATGTGTTCTTGTTGTGATTTATTTTGTTTTTATTTCAAGTTGCCTGTTCCTAGAACTTTCTCAGGCAAACTGGGGAAAATGGTTGACTCAAGGTTTGAAGTTGTTCGCCTCCAAGGAAGAGAAATTGTTAGAGGAAGGAGGCACCCCAGTGAGACCAAGAACAGCTAGGACATATGTTGATATAATACAAAAATGTGGCCCATGGCTTTTTAAAGACGAGTTATTAAGTATATCAATGGGACCATCATGGTATCCTGTAGAAGGATTTTTCTTCAACAAGAAAGAGATGGCTAGTTCTGTTTATTACGCTTGTCTAAGATCTTGGTTTTTACAGACATCTGATTAATTACCAAGCTAAAGTGTTAAAATATCAACCACTAAATATGAAATCAAGTACTCTTTACTTATTAAGTTCCATAAGGTAATATATTTAAACATTATGTGTGTTTGCATAAATTGGTAAATGGAAA
>NW_027554263.1:0-77618 GCF_045843805.1 Urocitellus parryii
CTCCTGTCCGATGCCAGCTTCCTGTCGGCTGAGTATACTCCCCAAGCCTCACCATACACTGTCCTGCATCCCCAATCCACAGGGAGCGCATCCACAATCCCGCACCTGGGGGCTAGTTCCGCACAACGGGGAACCTGGGCGCGCCATCTTGGGAGGACAGTTTGCTACAGGCCTCGCTTTCCGCACCTTCTAGGCTTCACCAGGGGTATGCCTGCTGCAATTGTCCCCATCCGCCTTGTACCTGTCCTCCCCTTCACCCTCCACACTCCACCCCGCTGCCCGCTGCGAGAAGCTCTGCTACACCCTCACCCACTGGTCCTCTAACAAAGGGAGGGCCAGGGCTAGCCCTCTCCAGACAACCTCATGCCTCCAGGTCATCCCAACCTTTCAAATAGGGCGCCTGGACACCTCACACCTGTTGTTCCCCAGCAGGCCTGGCTCTGCGGAGCATGCGGTTCCGCTCAGCCAAGAATACCCAGCGGCCGCTTCCACACGGACGGGGCCACAAACCCAGCTGTGGGCACCGGCCGCGCCTAGGACTTCGCCCAGGAGGAGGACAAGTATGGGAAGCCCCGGCAGCTATCCCTGGCCCCTGCCACCTCTGCCTCTGCCTCTGCCTCTGCCACGTGTGCCGGACCTCAGTCACGATGAGCGAGACGGTAGTGGGTTTTCACTCATTTTGTTCAGCTTTTCCAAGGAATGTTATTGGAGGACTCATCATCGATCCAAGCACGCTGGACACACCAGCGGCGTCCACGCCCCTGGCCGGGCCGGGGCCCGACCCAGCACATTTAGGGGGCGGTATGCCCACGCCAATTCCTGCCTATCGTCCAACAACTGGCTTGGCACCGTGGACGTGGACAAGCCAAGCTTACCGTCTTCGCCACGCCCCGGCCTGGGTCCCAGTCAAGAACACGGGGATGCCAACCAGAAAACAGGACCCCACGGCCTCAGCACAGGTGGGCACGCTCCAAGCAGCCACCAGGCACGCCTCCCTCGCCCGCCACCTCGTCCTGAAGAGTGCACACAAATGACAAGCAACCATGAGAACAAAGGCCCCGGGCCAGGGCTCTCCTCTCCCATGCCAGCTTCCTGTAGGCTGAGTAAAATCCTCAATGCTCAGGATACACTCTCCTGCATCCCCCATATACTCAGAGCTAATGGAGAATCGCACATCTGGGCGCTACGGCCACACACCCGGAGACCTTGCGCGGGCCATCTAGGGAGGATAGATTGCCACAGGCCTCGCTTCCCGCACCCTGCACTCATCGCCAGGGGTCTGCCTGCTGCAACATTCCACTTCCGCCTTGTTCCTGTCCTCCACTCCACCCCGCTGCCCCCTGAGATAACGTATGCTACACCCTCACCCACTGGTCCCATCAGGAAAGGGAGGGCCAGGGCTAGGCAACCTCGTGCCTACAGGCAACCTCGTGCCTCCAACTCATCCCAACCTTTTAAAGGAGGGCGCTTGGACACCTCACACCGTGGTGCCCCAGCAGGCCTGGCTCTTTCCAGCACCTGACTCGGCTCAGCCAAGAATACCCAGCGGCCACACGCACATGGACGGGGCCACGGCCCAGCTGTGGGCATCGGCTGGCCTAGGAATGCGCCCAGGAGGAGGACAAGAATGGGAAGCCCCGGCGGCTATCCCTGGCCCCTGCCACCTCTGCCTCTGCCTCTGCCTCTGCCTCTGCCTCTGCCTCTGCCTCTGCCAACGTGTGCCGGACCTCAGTCACGATGAGCGAGACGGTAGTGGGTTTTCACTCATTTTGTTCAGCTTTTCCAAGGAATGTTATTGGAGGACTCATCATCGATCCAAGCACGCCGGAGGCACCAACCGCGTCCACGCCCCGGGCCGGGACGGGCCGGGGCCCGAACGAGCACAGTCACGGGGAAGGTATTTGCACACCAACCCTCATAGCCCCCAACAACTGGCTCGGCACGGGGGAGGTGGACAAGCCAAGCTTACCGTCTTCGCCACGCTCCGGCCTGGGTCCCAGTCGCGAACACGGGGATGCCAAACACCAAACAGGACCCCACGGCATCAGCAGAGGTGGGCACGCTCCACTCAGCCACCAGGAACGCCTCCCTCGCCCGCCACCTCGTCCTGAAGAGTGTACACAAGTGACAAGCAACCATGAGAACAACGGCCCGGTGCCAGGGCTCTCCTGTCCGATGCCAGCTTCCTGTCGGCTGAGTATACTCCCCAAGCCTCACCATACACTGTCCTGCATCCCCAATCCACAGGGAGCGCATCCACAATCCCGCACCTGGGGGCTAGTTCCGCACAACGGGGAACCTGGGCGCGCCATCTTGGGAGGACAGTTTGCTACAGGCCTCGCTTTCCGCACCTTCTAGGCTTCACCAGGGGTATGCCTGCTGCAATTGTCCCCATCCGCCTTGTACCTGTCCTCCCCTTCACCCTCCACACTCCACCCCGCTGCCCGCTGCGAGAAGCTCTGCTACACCCTCACCCACTGGTCCTCTAACAAAGGGAGGGCCAGGGCTAGCCCTCTCCAGACAACCTCATGCCTCCAGGTTATCCCAACCTTTCAAATAGGGCGCCTGGACACCTCACACCTGTTGTTCCCCAGCAGGCCTGGCTCTGCGGAGCATGCGGTTCCGCTCAGCCAAGAATACCCAGCGGCCCCTTGCACACGGACGGGGCCACAAACCCAGCTGTGGGCACCGGCCGCGCCTAGGACTTCGCCCAGGAGGAGGACAAGTATGGGAAGATCCGGCAGCTATCCCTGGCCCCTGCCACCTCTGCCTCTGCCTCTGCCTCTGCCTCTGCCAACGTGTGCCGGACCTCAGTCACGATGAGCGAGACGGTAGTGGGTTTTCACTCATTTTGTTCAGCTTTTCCAAGGAATGTTATTGGAGGACTCATCATCGATCCAAGCACGCCGGACGCACCAGCGGCGTCCACGCCCCTGGCCGGGCCGGGGCCCGACCCAGCACATTTAGGGGGCGGTATGCCCACGCCAATTCCTGCCTATCCTCCAACAACTGGCTTGGCACCGTGGACGTGGACAAGCCAAGCTTACCGTCTTCGCCACGCCCCGGCCTGGGTCCCAGTCTCCAACACGGGGATGCCAACCAGAAAACAGGACCCCACGGCCTCAGCACAGGTGGGCACGCTCCAAGCAGCCACCAGGCACGCCTCCCTCGCCCGCCACCTCGTCCTGAAGAGTGCACACAAATGACAAGCAACCATGAGAACAAAGGCCCCGGGCCAGGGCTCTCCTCTCCCATGCCAGCTTCCTGTAGGCTGAGTAAAATCCTCAATGCTCAGGATACACTCTCCTGCATCCCCCATATACTCAGAGCTAATGGAGAATCGCACATCTGGGCGCTACGGCCACACACCCGGAGACCTTGCGCGGGCCATCTAGGGAGGATAGATTGCCACAGGCCTCGCTTCCCGCACCCTGCACTCATCGCCAGGGGTCTGCCTGCTGCAACATTCCACTTCCGCCTTGTTCCTGTCCTCCACTCCACCCCGCTGCCCCCTGAGATAAGGTATGCTACACCCTCACCCACTGGTCCCATCAGGAAAGGGAGGGCCAGGGCTAGGCAACCTCGTGCCTACAGGCAACCTCGTGCCTCCAAGTCATCCCAACCTTTTAAAGGAGGGCGCTTGGACACCTCACACCGGTGCTGCCCCAACAGGCCTGGCTCTTTCCAGCACCTGACTCGGCTCAGCCAAGAATACCCAGCGGCCACACGCACATGGACGGGGCCACGGCCCAGCTGTGGGCATCGGCCGGCCTAGCAATTCGCCCAGGAGGAGGACAAGTATGGGAAGCCCCGGCGGCTATCCCTGGCCCCTGCCACCTCTGCCTCTGCCTCTGCCTCTGCCTCTGCCTCTGCCAACGTGTGCCGGACCTCAGTCACGATGAGCGAGACGGTAGTGGGTTTTCACTCATTTTGTTCAGCTTTTCCAAGGAATGTTATTGGAGGACTCATCATCGATCCAAGCACGCCGGAGGCACCAACCGCGTCCACGCCCGGGCCGGGACGGGCCGGGGCCCGAACGAGCACAGTCACGGGGAAGGTATTTGCACACCAACCCTCATCGCCCCCAACAACTGGCTCGGCACGGGGGAGGTGGACAAGCCAAGCTTACCGTCTTCGCCACGCTCCGGCCTGGGTCCCAGTCGCGAACACGGGGATGCCAAACACCAAACAGGACCCCACGGCATCAGCAGAGGTGGGCACGCTCCACTCAGCCACCAGGAACGCCTCCCTCGCCCGCCACCTCGTCCTGAAGAGTGTACACAAGTGACAAGCAACCATGAGAACAACGGCCCGGTGCCAGGGCTCTCCTGTCCGATGCCAGCTTCCTGTCGGCTGAGTATACTCCCCAAGCCTCACCATACACTGTCCTGCATCCCCAATCCACAGGGAGCGCATCCACAATCCCGCACCTGGGGGCTAGTTCCGCACAACGGGGAACCTGGGCGCGCCATCTTGGGAGGACAGTTTGCTACAGGCCTCGCTTTCCGCACCTTCTAGGCTTCACCAGGGGTATGCCTGCTGCAATTGTCCCCATCCGCCTTGTACCTGTCCTCCCCTTCACCCTCCACACTCCACCCCGCTGCCCGCTGCGAGAAGCTCTGCTACACCCTCACCCACTGGTCCTCTAACAAAGGGAGGGCCAGGGCTAGCCCTCTCCAGACAACCTCATGCCTCCAGGTCATCCCAACCTTTCAAATAGGGCGCCTGGACACCTCACACCTGTTGTTCCCCAGCAGGCCTGGCTCTGCGGAGCATGCGGTTCCGCTCAGCCAAGAATACCCAGCGGCCCCTTCCACACGGACGGGGCCACAAACCCAGCTGTGGGCACCGGCCGCGCCTAGGACTTCGCCCAGGAGGAGGACAAGTATGGGAAGCCCCGGCAGCTATCCCTGGCCCCTGCCACCTCTGCCTCTGCCTCTGCCTCTGCCAACGTGTGCCGGACCTCAGTCACGATGAGCGAGACGGTAGTGGGTTTTCACTCATTTTGTTCAGCTTTTCCAAGGAATGTTATTGGAGGACTCATCATCGATCCAAGCACGCTGGACACACCAGCGGCGTCCACGCCCCTGGCCGGGCCGGGGCCCGACCCAGCACATTTAGGGGGCGGTATGCCCACGCCAATTCCTGCCTATCGTCCAACAACTGGCTTGGCACCGTGGACGTGGACAAGCCAAGCTTACCGTCTTCGCCACGCCCCGGCCTGGGTCCCAGTCACGAACACGGGGATGCCAACCAGAAAACAGGACCCCACGGCCTCAGCACAGGTGGGCACGCTCCAAGCAGCCACCAGGCACGCCTCCCTCGCCCGCCACCTCATCCTGAAGAGTGCACACAAATGACAAGCAACCATGAGAACAAAGGCCCCGGGCCAGGGCTCTCCTCTCCCATGCCAGCTTCCTGTAGGCTGAGTAAAATCCTCAATGCTCAGGATACACTCTCCTGCATCCCCCATATACTCAGAGCTAATGGAGAATCGCACATCTGGGCGCTACGGCCACACACCCGGAGACCTTGCGCGGGCCATCTAGGGAGGATAGATTGCCACAGGCCTCGCTTCCCGCACCCTGCACTCATCGCCAGGGGTCTGCCTGCTGCAACATTCCACTTCCGCCTTGTTCCTGTCCTCCACTCCACCCCGCTGCCCCCTGAGATAACGTATGCTACACCCTCACCCACTGGTCCCATCAGGAAAGGGAGGGCCAGGGCTAGGCAACCTCGTGCCTACAGGCAACCTCGTGCCTCCAACTCATCCCAACCTTTTAAAGGAGGGCGCTTGGACACCTCACACCGTGGTGCCCCAGCAGGCCTGGCTCTTTCCAGCACCTGACTCGGCTCAGCCAAGAATACCCAGCGGCCACACGCACATGGACGGGGCCACGGCCCAGCTGTGGGCATCGGCTGGCCTAGGAATGCGCCCAGGAGGAGGACAAGAATGGGAAGCCCCGGCGGCTATCCCTGGCCCCTGCCACCTCTGCCTCTGCCTCTGCCTCTGCCTCTGCCTCTGCCTCTGCCTCTGCCAACGTGTGCCGGACCTCAGTCACGATGAGCGAGACGGTAGTGGGTTTTCACTCATTTTGTTCAGCTTTTCCAAGGAATGTTATTGGAGGACTCATCATCGATCCAAGCACGCCGGAGGCACCAACCGCGTCCACGCCCCGGGCCGGGACGGGCCGGGGCCCGAACGAGCACAGTCACGGGGAAGGTATTTGCACACCAACCCTCATAGCCCCCAACAACTGGCTCGGCACGGGGGAGGTGGACAAGCCAAGCTTACCGTCTTCGCCACGCTCCGGCCTGGGTCCCAGTCGCGAACACGGGGATGCCAAACACCAAACAGGACCCCACGGCATCAGCAGAGGTGGGCACGCTCCACTCAGCCACCAGGAACGCCTCCCTCGCCCGCCACCTCGTCCTGAAGAGTGTACACAAGTGACAAGCAACCATGAGAACAACGGCCCGGTGCCAGGGCTCTCCTGTCCGATGCCAGCTTCCTGTCGGCTGAGTATACTCCCCAAGCCTCACCATACACTGTCCTGCATCCCCAATCCACAGGGAGCGCATCCACAATCCCGCACCTGGGGGCTAGTTCCGCACAACGGGGAACCTGGGCGCGCCATCTTGGGAGGACAGTTTGCTACAGGCCTCGCTTTCCGCACCTTCTAGGCTTCACCAGGGGTATGCCTGCTGCAATTGTCCCCATCCGCCTTGTACCTGTCCTCCCCTTCACCCTCCACACTCCACCCCGCTGCCCGCTGCGAGAAGCTCTGCTACACCCTCACCCACTGGTCCTCTAACAAAGGGAGGGCCAGGGCTAGCCCTCTCCAGACAACCTCATGCCTCCAGGTTATCCCAACCTTTCAAATAGGGCGCCTGGACACCTCACACCTGTTGTTCCCCAGCAGGCCTGGCTCTGCGGAGCATGCGGTTCCGCTCAGCCAAGAATACCCAGCGGCCCCTTGCACACGGACGGGGCCACAAACCCAGCTGTGGGCACCGGCCGCGCCTAGGACTTCGCCCAGGAGGAGGACAAGTATGGGAAGATCCGGCAGCTATCCCTGGCCCCTGCCACCTCTGCCTCTGCCTCTGCCTCTGCCTCTGCCAACGTGTGCCGGACCTCAGTCACGATGAGCGAGACGGTAGTGGGTTTTCACTCATTTTGTTCAGCTTTTCCAAGGAATGTTATTGGAGGACTCATCATCGATCCAAGCACGCCGGACGCACCAGCGGCGTCCACGCCCCTGGCCGGGCCGGGGCCCGACCCAGCACATTTAGGGGGCGGTATGCCCACGCCAATTCCTGCCTATCCTCCAACAACTGGCTTGGCACCGTGGACGTGGACAAGCCAAGCTTACCGTCTTCGCCACGCCCCGGCCTGGGTCCCAGTCTCCAAAACGGGGATGCCAACCAGAAAACAGGACCCCACGGCCTCAGCACAGGTGGGCACGCTCCAAGCAGCCACCAGGCACGCCTCCCTCGCCCGCCACCTCGTCCTGAAGAGTGCACACAAATGACAAGCAACCATGAGAACAAAGGCCCCGGGCCAGGGCTCTCCTCTCCCATGCCAGCTTCCTGTAGGCTGAGTAAAATCCTCAATGCTCAGGATACACTCTCCTGCATCCCCCATATACTCAGAGCTAATGGAGAATCGCACATCTGGGCGCTACGGCCACACACCCGGAGACCTTGCACGGGCCATCTAGGGAGGATAGATTGCCACAGGCCTCGCTTCCCGCACCCTGCACTCATCGCCAGGGGTCTGCCTGCTGCAACATTCCACTTCCGCCTTGTTCCTGTCCTCCACTCCACCCCGCTGCCCCCTGAGATAAGGTATGCTACACCCTCACCCACTGGTCCCATCAGGAAAGGGAGGGCCAGGGCTAGGCAACCTCGTGCCTACAGGCAACCTCGTGCCTCCAAGTCATCCCAACCTTTTAAAGGAGGGCGCTTGGACACCTCACACCGGTGCTGCCCCAACAGGCCTGGCTCTTTCCAGCACCTGACTCGGCTCAGCCAAGAATACCCAGCGGCCACACGCACATGGACGGGGCCACGGCCCAGCTGTGGGCATCGGCCGGCCTAGCAATTCGCCCAGGAGGAGGACAAGTATGGGAAGCCCCGGCGGCTATCCCTGGCCCCTGCCACCTCTGCCTCTGCCTCTGCCTCTGCCTCTGCCTCTGCCTCTGCCAACGTGTGCCGGACCTCAGTCACGATGAGCGAGACGGTAGTGGGTTTTCACTCATTTTGTTCAGCTTTTCCAAGGAATGTTATTGGAGGACTCATCATCGATCCAAGCACGCCGGAGGCACCAACCGCGTCCACGCCCCGGGCCGGGACGGGCCGGGGCCCGAACGAGCACAGTCACGGGGAAGGTATTTGCACACCAACCCTCATCGCCCCCAACAACTGGCTCGGCACGGGGGAGGTGGACAAGCCAAGCTTACCGTCTTCGCCACGCTCCGGCCTGGGTCCCAGTCGCGAACACGGGGATGCCAAACACCAAACAGGACCCCACGGCATCAGCAGAGGTGGGCACGCTCCACTCAGCCACCAGGAACGCCTCCCTCACCCGCCACCTCGTCCTGAAGAGTGTACACAAGTGACAAGCAACCATGAGAACAACGGCCCGGTGCCAGGGCTCTCCTGTCCGATGCCAGCTTCCTGTCGGCTGAGTATACTCCCCAAGCCTCACCATACACTGTCCTGCATCCCCAATCCACAGGGAGCGCATCCACAATCCCGCACCTGGGGGCTAGTTCCGCACAACGGGGAACCTGGGCGCGCCATCTTGGGAGGACAGTTTGCTACAGGCCTCGCTTTCCGCACCTTCTAGGCTTCACCAGGGGTATGCCTGCTGCAATTGTCCCCATCCGCCTTGTACCTGTCCTCCCCTTCACCCTCCACACTCCACCCCGCTGCCCGCTGCGAGAAGCTCTGCTACACCCTCACCCACTGGTCCTCTAACAAAGGGAGGGCCAGGGCTAGCCCTCTCCAGACAACCTCATGCCTCCAGGTCATCCCATCCTTTCAAATAGGGCGCCTGGACACCTCACACCTGTTGTTCCCCAGCAGGCCTGGCTCTGCGGAGCATGCGGTTCCGCTCAGCCAAGAATACCCAGCGGCCCCTTGCACACGGACGGGGCCACAAACCCAGCTGTGGGCACCGGCCTCGCCTAGGACTTCCCCAGGAGGAGGACAAGTATGGGAAGCCCCGGCAGCTATCCCTGGCCCCTGCCACCTCTGCCTCTGCCTCTGCCTCTGCCTCTGCCAACGTGTGCCGGACCTCAGTCACGATGAGCGAGACGGTAGTGGGTTTTCACTCATTTTGTTCAGCTTTTCCAAGGAATGTTATTGGAGGACTCATCATCGATCCAACCACGCCGGACACACCAGCGGCGTCCACGCCCCTGGCCGGGCCGGGACCCGACCCAGCACATTTAGGGGGCGGTATGGCCACGCCAATTCCTGCCTATCCTCCAACAACTGGCTTGGCACCGTGGACGTGGACAAGCCAAGCTTACCGTCTTCGCCACACCCCGGCCTGGGTCCCAGTCACGAACACGGGGATGCCAACCAGAAAACAGGACCCCACGGCCTCAGCACAGGTGGGCACGCTCCAAGCAGCCACCAGGCACGCCTCCCTCGCCCGCCACCTCGTCCTGAAGAGTGCACACAAATGACAAGCAACCATGAGAACAAAGGCCCCGGGCCAGGGCTCTCCTCTCCCATGCCAGCTTCCTGTAGGCTGAGTAAAATCCTCAATGCTCAGGATACACTCTCCTGCATCCCCCATATACTCAGAGCTAATGGAGAATCGCACATCTGGGCGCTACGGCCACACACCCGGAGACCTTGCGCGGGCCATCTAGGGAGGATAGATTGCCACAGGCCTCGCTTCCCGCACCCTGCACTCATCGCCAGGGGTCTGCCTGCTGCAACATTCCACTTCCGCCTTGTTCCTGTCCTCCACTCCACCCCGCTGCCCCCTGAGATAACGTATGCTACACCCTCACCCACTGGTCCCATCAGGAAAGGGAGGGCCAGGGCTAGGCAACCTCGTGCCTACAGGCAACCTCGTGCCTCCAACTCATCCCAACCTTTTAAAGGAGGGCGCTAGGACACCTCACACCGGTGCTGCCCCAACAGGCCTGACTCTTTCCAGCACCTGACTCGGCTCAGCCAAGAATACTAAGCGGCCACACGCACATGGACGGGGCCACGGCCCAGCTGTGGGCATCGGCCGGCCTAGGAATTCGCCCAGGAGGAGGACAAGTATGGGAAGCCCCGGCGGCTATCCCTGGCCCCTGCCACCTCTGCCTCTGCCAACGTGTGCCGGACCTCAGTCACGATGAGCGAGACGGTAGTGGGTTTTCACTCATTTTGTTCAGCTTTTTCCAAGGAATGTTATTGGAGGACTCATCATCGATCCAAGCACGCCGGAGGCACCAACCGCGTCCACGCCCCGGGCCGGGACGGGCCGGGGCCCGAACGAGCACAGTCACGGGGAAGGTATTTGCACACCAACCCTCATAGCCCCAACAACTGGCTCGGCACGGGGGAGGTGGACAAGCCAAGCTTACCGTCTTCGCCACGCTCCGGCCTGGGTCCCAGTCGCGAACACGGGGATGCCAAACACCAAACAGGACCCCACGGCATCAGCAGAGGTGGGCACGCTCCACTCAGCCACCAGGAACGCCTCCCTCGCCCGCCACCTCGTCCTGAAGAGTGTACACAAGTGACAAGCAACCATGAGAACAACGGCCCTGTGCCAGGGCTCTCCTGTCCGATGCCAGCTTCCTGTCGGCTGAGTATACTCCCCAAGCCTCACCATACACTGTCCTGCATCCCCAATCCACAGGGAGCGCATCCACAATCCCGCACCTGGGGGCTAGTTCCGCACAACGGGGAACCTGGGCGCGCCATCTTGGGAGGACAGTTTGCTACAGGCCTCGCTTTCCGCACCTTCTAGGCTTCACCAGGGGTATGCCTGCTGCAATTGTCCCCATCCGCCTTGTACCTGTCCTCCCCTTCACCCTCCACACTCCACCCCGCTGCCCGCTGCGAGAAGCTCTGCTACACCCTCACCCACTGGTCCTCTAACAAAGGGAGGGCCAGGGCTAGCCCTCTCCAGACAACCTCATGCCTCCAGGTCATCCCATCCTTTCAAATAGGGCGCCTGGACACCTCACACCTGTTGTTCCCCAGCAGGCCTGGCTCTGCGGAGCATGCGGTTCCGCTCAGCCAAGAATACCCAGCGGCCCCTTGCACACGGACGGGGCCACAAACCCAGCTGTGGGCACCGGCCTCGCCTAGGACTTCCCCAGGAGGAGGACAAGTATGGGAAGCCCCGGCAGCTATCCCTGGCCCCTGCCACCTCTGCCTCTGCCTCTGCCTCTGCCTCTGCCAACGTGTGCCGGACCTCAGTCACGATGAGCGAGACGGTAGTGGGTTTTCACTCATTTTGTTCAGCTTTTCCAAGGAATGTTATTGGAGGACTCATCATCGATACAACCACGCCGGACACACCAGCGGCGTCCACGCCCCTGGCCGGGCCGGGACCCGACCCAGCACATTTAGGGGGCGGTATGGCCACGCCAATTCCTGCCTATCCTCCAACAACTGGCTTGGCACCGTGGACGTGGACAAGCCAAGCTTACCGTCTTCGCCACGCCCCGGCCTGGGTCCCAGTCACGAACACGGGGATGCCAACCAGAAAACAGGACCCCACGGCCTCAGCACAGGTGGGCACGCTCCAAGCAGCCACCAGGCACGCCTCCCTCGCCCGCCACCTCGTCCTGAAGAGTGCACACAAATGACAAGCAACCATGAGAACAAAGGCCCCGGGCCAGGGCTCTCCTCTCCCATGCCAGCTTCCTGTAGGCTGAGTAAAATCCTCAATGCTCAGGATACACTCTCCTGCATCCCCCATATACTCAGAGCTAATGGAGAATCGCACATCTGGGCGCTACGGCCACACACCCGGAGACCTTGCGCAGGCCATCTAGGGAGGATAGATTGCCACAGGCCTCGCTTCCCGCACCCTGCACTCATCGCCAGGGGTCTGCCTGCTGCAACATTCCACTTCCGCCTTGTTCCTGTCCTCCACTCCACCCCGCTGCCCCCTGAGATAACGTATGCTACACCCTCACCCACTGGTCCCATCAGGAAAGGGAGGGCCAGGGCTAGGCAACCTCGTGCCTACAGGCAACCTCGTGCCTCCAACTCATCCCAACCTTTTAAAGGAGGGCGCTAGGACACCTCACACCGGTGCTGCCCCAACAGGCCTGACTCTTTCCAGCACCTGACTCGGCTCAGCCAAGAATACTAAGCGGCCACACGCACATGGACGGGGCCACGGCCCAGCTGTGGGCATCGGCCGGCCTAGGAATTCGCCCAGGAGGAGGACAAGTATGGGAAGCCCCGGCGGCTATCCCTGGCCCCTGCCACCTCTGCCTCTGCCAACGTGTGCCGGACCTCAGTCACGATGAGCGAGACGGTAGTGGGTTTTCACTCATTTTGTTCAGGTTTTCCAAGGAATGTTATTGGAGGACTCATCATCGATCCAAGCACGCCGGAGGCACCAACCGCGTCCACGCCCCGGGCCGGGACGGGCCGGGGCCCGAACGAGCACAGTCACGGGGAAGGTATTTGCACACCAACCCTCATAGCCCCCAACAACTGGCTCGGCACGGGGGAGGTGGACAAGCCAAGCTTACCGTCTTCGCCACGCTCCGGCCTGGGTCCCAGTCGCGAACACGGGGATGCCAAACACCAAACAGGACCCCACGGCATCAGCAGAGGTGGGCACGCTCCACTCAGCCACCAGGAACGCCTCCCTCGCCCGCCACCTCGTCCTGAAGAGTGTACACAAGTGACAAGCAACCATGAGAACAACGGCCCGGTGCCAGGGCTCTCCTGTCCGATGCCAGCTTCCTGTCGGCTGAGTATACTCCCCAAGCCTCACCATACACTGTCCTGCATCCCCAATCCACAGGGAGCGCATCCACAATCCCGAACCTGGGGGCTAGTTCCGCACAACGGGGAACCTGGGCGCGCCATCTTGGGAGGACAGTTTGCTACAGGCCTCGCTTTCCGCACCTTCTAGGCTTCACCAGGGGTATGCCTGCTGCAATTGTCCCCATCCGCCTTGTACCTGTCCTCCCCTTCACCCTCCACACTCCACCCCGCTGCCCGCTGCGAGAAGCTCTGCTACACCCTCACCCACTGGTCCTCTAACAAAGGGAGGGCCAGGGCTAGCCCTCTCCAGACAACCTCATGCCTCCAGGTCATCCCAACCTTTCAAATAGAGCGCCTGGACACCTCACACCTGTTGTTCCCCAGCAGGCCTGGCTCTGCGGTGCATGCAGTTCCGCTCAGCCAAGAATACCCAGCGGCCCCTTGCACACGGACGGGGCCACAAACCCAGCTGTGGGCACCGGCCGCGCCTAGGACTTCGCCCAGGAGGAGGACAAGTATGGGAAGATCCGGCAGCTATCCCTGGCCCCTACCACCTCTGCCTCTGCCTCTGCCTCTGCCTCTGCCAACGTGTGCCGGACCTCAGTCACGATGAGCGAGACGGTAGTAGGTTTTCACTCATTTTGTTCAGCTTTTCCAAGGAATGTTATTGGAGGACTCATCATCGATCCAAGCACGCCGGAGGCACCAACCGCGTCCACGCCCCGGGCCGGGACGGGCCGGGGCCCGAACGAGCACAGTCACGGGGAAGGTATTTGCACACCAACCCTCATCGCCCCCAACAACTGGCTCGGCACGGGGGAGGTGGACAAGCCAAGCTTACCGTCTTCGCCACGCTCCGGCCTGGGTCCCAGTCGCGAACACGGGGATGCCAAACACCAAACAGGACCCCACGGCATCAGCAGAGGTGGGCACGCTCCACTCAGCCACCAGGAACGCCTCCCTCGCCCGCCACCGCGTCCTGAAGAGTGTACACAAGTGACAAGCAACCATGAGAACAACGGCCCGGTGCCAGGGCTCTCCTGTCCGATGCCAGCTTCCTGTCGGCTGAGTATACTCCCCAAGCCTCACCATACACTGTCCTGCATCCCCAATCCACAGGGAGCGCATCCACAATCCCGCACCTGGGGGCTAGTTCCGCACAACGGGGAACCTGGGCGCGCCATCTTGGGAGGACAGTTTGCTACAGGCCTCGCTTTCCGCACCTTCTAGGCTTCACCAGGGGTATGCCTGCTGCAATTGTCCCCATCCGCCTTGTACCTGTCCTCCCCTTCACCCTCCACACTCCACCCCGCTGCCCGCTGCGAGAAGCTCTGCTACACCCTCACCCACTGGTCCTCTAACAAAGGGAGGGCCAGGGCTAGCCCTCTCCAGACAACCTCATGCCTCCAGGTCATCCCAACCTTTCAAATAGGGCGCCTGGACACCTCACACCTGTTGTTCCCCAGCAGGCCTGGCTCTGCGGAGCATGCGGTTCCGCTCAGCCAAGAATACCCAGCGGCCGCTTCCACACGGACGGGGCCACAAACCCAGCTGTGGGCACCGGCCGCGCCTAGGACTTCGCCCAGGAGGAGGACAAGTATGGGAAGCCCCGGCAGCTATCCCTGGCCCCTGCCACCTCTGCCTCTGCCTCTGCCTCTGCCTCTGCCAACGTGTGCCGGACCTCAGTCACGATGAGCAAGACGGTAGTGGGTTTTCACTCATTTTGTTCAGCTTTTCCAAGGAATGTTATTGGAGGACTCATCATCGATCCAAGCACGCTGGACACACCAGCGGCGTCCACGCCCCTGGCCGGGCCGGGGCCCGACCCAGCACATTTAGGGGGCGGTATGCCCACGCCAATTCCTGCCTATCGTCCAACAACTGGCTTGGCACCGTGGACGTGGACAAGCCAAGCTTACCGTCTTCGCCACGCCCCGGCCTGGGTCCCAGTCACGAACACGGGGATGCCAACCAGAAAACAGGACCCCACGGCCTCAGCACAGGTGGGCACGCTCCAAGCAGCCACCAGGCACGCCTCCCTCGCCCGCCACCTCGTCCTGAAGAGTGCACACAAATGACAAGCAACCATGAGAACAAAGGCCCCGGGCCAGGGCTCTCCTCTCCCATGCCAGCTTCCTGTAGGCTGAGTAAAATCCTCAATGCTCAGGATACACTCTCCTGCATCCCCCATATACTCAGAGCTAATGGAGAATCGCACATCTGGGCGCTACGGCCACACACCCGGAGACCTTGCGCGGGCCATCTAGGGAGGATAGATTGCCACAGGCCTCGCTTCCCGCACCCTGCACTCATCGCCAGGGGTCTGCCTGCTGCAACATTCCACTTCCGCCTTGTTCCTGTCCTCCACTCCACCCCGCTGCCCCCAGAGATAACGTATGCTACACCCTCACCCACTGGTCCCATCAGGAAAGGGAGGGCCAGGGCTAGGCAACCTCGTGCCTACAGGCAACCTCGTGCCTCCAACTCATCCCAACCTTTTAAAGGAGGGCGCTTGGACACCTCACACCGGTGGTGCCCCAGCAGGCCTGGCTCTTTCCAGCACCTGACTCGGCTCAGCCAAGAATACCCAGCGGCCACACGCACATGGACGGGGCCACGGCCCAGCTGTGGGCATCGGCCGACCTAGGAATGCGCCCAGGAGGAGGACAAGAATGGGAAGCCCCGGCGGCTATCCCTGGCCCCTGCCACCTCTGCCTCTGCCTCTGCCTCTGCCTCTGCCTCTGCCTCTGCCAACGTGTGCCGGACCTCAGTCACGATGAGCGAGACGGTAGTGGGTTTTCACTCATTTTGTTCAGCTTTTCCAAGGAATGTTATTGGAGGACTCATCATCGATCCAAGCACGCCGGAGGCACCAACCGCGTCCACGCCCCGGGCCGGGACGGGCCGGGGCCCGAACGAGCACAGTCACGGGGAAGGTATTTGCACACCAACCCTCATAGCCCCCAACAACTGGCTCGGCACGGGGGAGGTGGACAAGCCAAGCTTACCGTCTTCGCCACGCTCCGGCCTGGGTCCCAGTCGCGAACACGGGGATGCCAAACACCAAACAGGACCCCACGGCATCAGCAGAGGTGGGCACGCTCCACTCAGCCACCAGGAACGCCTCCCTCGCCCGCCACCTCGTCCTGAAGAGTGTACACAAGTGACAAGCAACCATGAGAACAACGGCCCGGTGCCAGGGCTCTCCTGTCCGATGCCAGCTTCCTGTCGGCTGAGTATACTCCCCAAGCCTCACCATACACTGTCCTGCATCCCCAATCCACAGGGAGCGCATCCACAATCCCGAACCTGGGGGCTAGTTCCGCACAACGGGGAACCTGGGCGCGCCATCTTGGGAGGACAGTTTGCTACAGGCCTCGCTTTCCGCACCTTCTAGGCTTCACCAGGGGTATGCCTGCTGCAATTGTCCCCATCCGCCTTGTACCTGTCCTCCCCTTCACCCTCCACACTCCACCCCGCTGCCCGCTGCGAGAAGCTCTGCTACACCCTCACCCACTGGTCCTCTAACAAAGGGAGGGCCAGGGCTAGCCCTCTCCAGACAACCTCATGCCTCCAGGTCATCCCAACCTTTCAAATAGAGCGCCTGGACACCTCACACCTGTTGTTCCCCAGCAGGCCTGGCTCTGCGGAGCATGCGGTTCCTTCCGCTCACCCAAGAATACCCAGCGGCCCCTTGCACACGGACGGGGCCACAAACACAGCTGTGGGCACCGGCCTCGCCTAGGACTTCGCCCAGGAGGAGGACAAGTATGGGAAGCCCCGGCAGCTATCCCTGGAGCCTGCCACCTCTGCCTCTGCCTCTGCCTCTGCCTCTGCCAACGTGTGCCGGACCTCAGTCACGATGAGCGAGACGGTAGTGGGTTTTCACTCATTTTGTTCAGCTTTTCCAAGGAATGTTATTGGAGGACTCATCATCGATCCAAGCATGCCGGACGCACCAGCGGCGTCCACGCCCCTGGCCGGGCCGGGGCCCGACCCAGCACATTTAGGGGGCGGTATGGCCACGCCAATTCCTGCCTATCCTCCAACAACTGGCTTGGCACCGTGGACGTGGACAAGCCAAGCTTACCGTCTTCTCCACGCCCCGGCCTGGGTCCCAGTCACGAACACGGGGATGCCAACCAGAAAACAGGACCCCACGGCCTCAGCACAGGTGGGCACGCTCCAAGCAGCCACCAGGCACGCCTCCCTCGCCCGCCACCTCGTCCTGAAGAGTGCACACAAATGACAAGCAACCATGAGAACAAAGGCCCCGGGCCAGGGCTCTCCTCTCCCATGCCAGCTTCCTGTAGGCTGAGTAAAATCCTCAATGCTCAGGATACACTCTCCTGCATCCCCCATATACTCAGAGCTAATGGAGAATCGCACATCTGGGCGCTACGGCCACACACCCGGAGACCTTGCGCGGGCCATCTAGGGAGGATAGATTGCCACAGGCCTCGCTTCCCGCACCCTGCACTCATCGCCAGGGGTCTGCCTGCTGCAACATTCCACTTCCGCCTTGTTCCTGTCCTCCACTCCACCCCGCTGCCCCCTGAGATAACGTATGCTACACCCTCACCCACTGGTCCCATCAGGAAAGGGAGGGCCAGGGCTAGGCAACCTCGTGCCTACAGGCAACCTCGTGCCTCCAACTCATCCCAACCTTTTAAAGGAGGGCGCTAGGACACCTCACACCGGTGCTGCCCCAACAGGCCTGACTCTTTCCAGCACCTGACTCGGCTCAGCCAAGAATACTAAGCGGCCACACGCACATGGACGGGGCCACGGCCCAGCTGTGGGCATCGGCCGGCCTAGGAATTCGCCCAGGAGGAGGACAAGTATGGGAAGCCCCGGCGGCTATCCCTGGCCCCTGCCACCTCTGCCTCTGCCAACGTGTGCCGGACCTCAGTCACGATGAGCGAGACGGTAGTGGGTTTTCACTCATTTTGTTCAGCTTTTCCAAGGAATGTTATTGGAGGACTCATCATCGATCCAAGCACGCCGGAGGCACCAACCGCGTCCACGCCCCGGGCCGGGACGGGCCGGGGCCCGAACGAGCACAGTCACGGGGAAGGTATTTGCACACCAACCCTCATCGCCCCCAACAACTGGCTCGGCACGGGGGAGGTGGACAAGCCAAGCTTACCGTCTTCGCCACGCTCCGGCCTGGGTCCCAGTCGCGAACACGGGGATGCCAAACACCAAACAGGACCCCACGGCATCAGCAGAGGTGGGCACGCTCCACTCAGCCACCAGGAACGCCTCCCTCGCCCGCCACCTCGTCCTGAAGAGTGTACACAAGTGACAAGCAACCATGAGAACAACGGCCCGGTGCCAGGGCTCTCCTGTCCGATGCCAGCTTCCTGTCGGCTGAGTATACTCCCCAAGCCTCACCATACACTGTCCTGCATCCCCAATCCACAGGGAGCGCATCCACAATCCCGCACCTGGGGGCTAGTTCCGCACAACGGGGAACCTGGGCGCGCCATCTTGGGAGGACAGTTTGCTACAGGCCTCGCTTTCCGCACCTTCTAGGCTTCACCAGGGGTATGCCTGCTGCAATTGTCCCCATCCGCCTTGTACCTGTCCTCCCCTTCACCCTCCACACTCCACCCCGCTGCCCGCTGCGAGAAGCTCTGCTACACCCTCACCCACTGGTCCTCTAACAAAGGGAGGGCCAGGGCTAGCCCTCTCCAGACAACCTCATGCCTCCAGGTTATCCCAACCTTTCAAATAGGGCGCCTGGACACCTCACACCTGTTGTTCCCCAGCAGGCCTGGCTCTGCGGAGCATGCGGTTCCGCTCAGCCAAGAATACCCAGCGGCCCCTTGCACACGGACGGGGCCACAAACCCAGCTGTGGGCACCGGCCGCGCCTAGGACTTCGCCCAGGAGGAGGACAAGTATGGGAAGATCCGGCAGCTATCCCTGGCCCCTGCCACCTCTGCCTCTGCCTCTGCCTCTGCCTCTGCCAACGTGTGCCGGACCTCAGTCACGATGAGCGAGACGGTAGTGGGTTTTCACTCATTTTGTTCAGCTTTTCCAAGGAATGTTATTGGAGGACTCATCATCGATCCAAGCACGCCGGACGCACCAGCGGCGTCCACGCCCCTGGCCGGGCCGGGGCCCGACCCAGCACATTTAGGGGGCGGTATGCCCACGCCAATTCCTGCCTATCCTCCAACAACTGGCTTGGCACCGTGGACGTGGACAAGCCAAGCTTACCGTCTTCGCCACGCCCCGGCCTGGGTCCCAGTCTCGAACACGGGGATGCCAACCAGAAAACAGGACCCCACGGCCTCAGCACAGGTGGGCACGCTCCAAGCAGCCACCAGGCACGCCTCCCTCGCCCGCCACCTCGTCCTGAAGAGTGCACACAAATGACAAGCAACCATGAGAACAAAGGCCCCGGGCCAGGGCTCTCCTCTCCCATGCCAGCTTCCTGTAGGCTGAGTAAAATCCTCAATGCTCAGGATACACTCTCCTGCATCCCCCATATACTCAGAGCTAATGGAGAATCGCACATCTGGGCGCTACGGCCACACACCCGGAGACCTTGCACGGGCCATCTAGGGAGGATAGATTGCCACAGGCCTCGCTTCCCGCACCCTGCACTCATCGCCAGGGGTCTGCCTGCTGCAACATTCCACTTCCGCCTTGTTCCTGTCCTCCACTCCACCCCGCTGCCCCCTGAGATAAGGTATGCTACACCCTCACCCACTGGTCCCATCAGGAAAGGGAGGGCCAGGGCTAGGCAACCTCGTGCCTACAGGCAACCTCGTGCCTCCAAGTCATCCCAACCTTTTAAAGGAGGGCGCTTGGACACCTCACACCGGTGCTGCCCCAACAGGCCTGGCTCTTTCCAGCACCTGACTCGGCTCAGCCAAGAATACCCAGCGGCCACACGCACATGGACGGGGCCACGGCCCAGCTGTGGGCATCGGCCGGCCTAGCAATTCGCCCAGGAGGAGGACAAGTATGGGAAGCCCCGGCGGCTATCCCTGGCCCCTGCCACCTCTGCCTCTGCCTCTGCCTCTGCCTCTGCCAACGTGTGCCGGACCTCAGTCACGATGAGCGAGACGGTAGTGGGTTTTCACTCATTTTGTTCAGCTTTTCCAAGGAATGTTATTGGAGGACTCATCATCGATCCAAGCACGCCGGAGGCACCAACCGCGTCCACGCCCCGGGCCGGGACGGGCCGGGGCCCGAACGAGCACAGTCACGGGGAAGGTATTTGCACACCAACCCTCATCGCCCCCAACAACTGGCTCGGCACGGGGGAGGTGGACAAGCCAAGCTTACCGTCTTCGCCACGCTCCGGCCTGGGTCCCAGTCGCGAACACGGGGATGCCAAACACCAAACAGGACCCCACGGCATCAGCAGAGGTGGGCACGCTCCACTCAGCCACCAGGAACGCCTCCCTCGCCCGCCACCTCGTCCTGAAGAGTGTACACAAGTGACAAGCAACCATGAGAACAACGGCCCGGTGCCAGGGCTCTCCTGTCCGATGCCAGCTTCCTGTCGGCTGAGTATACTCCCCAAGCCTCACCATACACTGTCCTGCATCCCCAATCCACAGGGAGCGCATCCACAATCCCGCACCTGGGGGCTAGTTCCGCACAACGGGGAACCTGGGCGCGCCATCTTGGGAGGACAGTTTGCTACAGGCCTCGCTTTCCGCACCTTCTAGGCTTCACCAGGGGTATGCCTGCTGCAATTGTCCCCATCCGCCTTGTACCTGTCCTCCCCTTCACCCTCCACACTCCACCCCGCTGCCCGCTGCGAGAAGCTCTGCTACACCCTCACCCACTGGTCCTCTAACAAAGGGAGGGCCAGGGCTAGCCCTCTCCAGACAACCTCATGCCTCCAGGTCATCCCAACCTTTCAAATAGGGCGCCTGGACACCTCACACCTGTTGTTCCCCAGCAGGCCTGGCTCTGCGGAGCATGCGGTTCCGCTCAGCCAAGAATACCCAGCAGCCGCTTCCACACGGACGGGGCCACAAACCCAGCTGTGGGCACCGGCCGCGCCTAGGACTTCGCCCAGGAGGAGGACAAGTATGGGAAGCCCCGGCAGCTATCCCTGGCCCCTGCCACCTCTGCCTCTGCCTCTGCCTCTGCCTCTGCCAACGTGTGCCGGACCTCAGTCACGATGAGCGAGACGGTAGTGGGTTTTCACTCATTTTGTTCAGCTTTTCCAAGGAATGTTATTGGAGGACTCATCATCGATCCAAGCACGCTGGACACACCAGCGGCGTCCACGCCCCTGGCCGGGCCGGGGCCCGACCCAGCACATTTAGGGGGCGGTATGCCCACGCCAATTCCTGCCTATCGTCCAACAACTGGCTTGGCACCGTGGACGTGGACAAGCCAAGCTTACCGTCTTCGCCACGCCCCGGCCTGGGTCCCAGTCACGAACACGGGGATGCCAACCAGAAAACAGGACCCCACGGCCTCAGCACAGGTGGGCACGCTCCAAGCAGCCACCAGGCACGCCTCCCTCGCCCGCCACCTCGTCCTGAAGAGTGCACACAAATGACAAGCAACCATGAGAACAAAGGCCCCGGGCCAGGGCTCTCCTCTCCCATGCCAGCTTCCTGTAGGCTGAGTAAAATCCTCAATGCTCAGGATACACTCTCCTGCATCCCCCATATACTCAGAGCTAATGGAGAATCGCACATCTGGGCGCTACGGCCACACACCCGGAGACCTTGCGCGGGCCATCTAGGGAGGATAGATTGCCACAGGCCTCGCTTCCCGCACCCTGCACTCATCGCCAGGGGTCTGCCTGCTGCAACATTCCACTTCCGCCTTGTTCCTGTCCTCCACTCCACCCCGCTGCCCCCAGAGATAACGTATGCTACACCCTCACCCACTGGTCCCATCAGGAAAGGGAGGGCCAGGGCTAGGCAACCTCGTGCCTACAGGCAACCTCGTGCCTCCAACTCATCCCAACCTTTTAAAGGAGGGCGCTTGGACACCTCACACCGGTGGTGCCCCAGCAGGCCTGGCTCTTTCCAGCACCTGACTCGGCTCAGCCAAGAATACCCAGCGGCCACACGCACATGGACGGGGCCACGGCCCAGCTGTGGGCATCGGCCGGCCTAGGAATGCGCCCAGGAGGAGGACAAGAATGGGAAGCCCCGGCGGCTATCCCTGGCCCCTGCCACCTCTCCTCTGCCTCTGCCTCTGCCTCTGCCTCTGCCTCTGCCTCTGCCTCTGCCAACGTGTGCCGGACCTCAGTCACGATGAGCGAGACGGTAGTGGGTTTTCACTCATTTTGTTCAGCTTTTCCAAGGAATGTTATTGGAGGACTCATCATCGATCCAAGCACGCCGGAGGCACCAACCGCGTCCACGCCCCGGGCCGGGACGGGCCGGGGCCCGAACGAGCACAGTCACGGGGAAGGTATTTGCACACCAACCCTCATAGCCCCCAACAACTGGCTCGGCACGGGGGAGGTGGACAAGCCAAGCTTACCGTCTTCGCCACGCTCCGGCCTGGGTCCCAGTCGCGAACACGGGGATGCCAAACACCAAACAGGACCCCACGGCATCAGCAGAGGTGGGCACGCTCCACTCAGCCACCAGGAACGCCTCCCTCGCCCGCCACCTCGTCCTGAAGAGTGTACACAAGTGACAAGCAACCATGAGAACAACGGCCCGGTGCCAGGGCTCTCCTGTCCGATGCCAGCTTCCTGTCGGCTGAGTATACTCCCCAAGCCTCACCATACACTGTCCTGCATCCCCAATCCACAGGGAGCGCATCCACAATCCCGCACCTGGGGGCTAGTTCCGCACAACGGGGAACCTGGGCGCGCCATCTTGGGAGGACAGTTTGCTACAGGCCTCCCTTTCCGCACCTTCTAGGCTTCACCAGGGGTATGCCTGCTGCAATTGTCCCCATCCGCCTTGTACCTGTCCTCCCCTTCACCCTCCACACTCCACCCCGCTGCCCGCTGCGAGAAGCTCTGCTACACCCTCACCCACTGGTCCTCTAACAAAGGGAGGGCCAGGGCTAGCCCTCTCCAGACAACCTCATGCCTCCAGGTCATCCCAACCTTTCAAATAGAGCGCCTGGACACCTCACACCTGTTGTTCCCCAGCAGGCCTGGCTCTGCGGAGCATGCGGTTCCTTCCGCTCACCCAAGAATACCCAGCGGCCCCTTGCACACGGACGGGGCCACAAACACAGCTGTGGGCACCGGCCTCGCCTAGGACTTCGCCCAGGAGGATGACAAGTATGGGAAGCCCCGGCAGCTATCCCTGGAGCCTGCCACCTCTGCCTCTGCCTCTGCCTCTGCCTCTGCCAACGTGTGCCGGACCTCAGTCACGATGAGCGAGACGGTAGTGGGTTTTCACTCATTTTGTTCAGCTTTTCCAAGGAATGTTATTGGAGGACTCATCATCGATCCAAGCATGCCGGACGCACCAGCGGCGTCCACGCCCCTGGCCGGGCCGGGGCCCGACCCAGCACATTTAGGGGGCGGTATGGCCACGCCAATTCCTGCCTATCCTCCAACAACTGGCTTGGCACCGTGGACGTGGACAAGCCAAGCTTACCGTCTTCTCCACGCCCCGGCCTGGGTCCCAGTCACGAACACGGGGATGCCAACCAGAAAACAGGACCCCACGGCCTCAGCACAGGTGGGCACGCTCCAAGCAGCCACCAGGCACGCCTCCCTCGCCCGCCACCTCGTCCTGAAGAGTGCACACAAATGACAAGCAACCATGAGAACAAAGGCCCCGGGCCAGGGCTCTCCTCTCCCATGCCAGCTTCCTGTAGGCTGAGTAAAATCCTCAATGCTCAGGATACACTCTCCTGCATCCCCCATATACTCAGAGCTAATGGAGAATCGCACATCTGGGCGCTACGGCCACACACCCGGAGACCTTGCACGGGCCATCTAGGGAGGATAGATTGCCACAGGCCTCGCTTCCCGCACCCTGCACTCATCGCCAGGGGTCTGCCTGCTGCAACATTCCACTTCCGCCTTGTTCCTGTCCTCCACTCCACCCCGCTGCCCCCTGAGATAACGTATGCTACACCCTCACCCACTGGTCCCATCAGGAAAGGGAGGGCCAGGGCTAGGCAACCTCGTGCCTACAGGCAACCTCGTGCCTCCAACTCATCCCAACCTTTTAAAGGAGGGCGCTAGGACACCTCACACCGGTGCTGCCCCAACAGGCCTGACTCTTTCCAGCACCTGACTCGGCTCAGCCAAGAATACTAAGCGGCCACACGCACATGGACGGGGCCACGGCCCAGCTGTGGGCATCGGCCGGCCTAGGAATTCGCCCAGGAGGAGGACAAGTATGGGAAGCCCCGGCGGCTATCCCTGGCCCCTGCCACCTCTGCCTCTGCCAACGTGTGCCGGACCTCAGTCACGATGAGCGAGACGGTAGTGGGTTTTCACTCATTTTGTTCAGCTTTTCCAAGGAATGTTATTGGAGGACTCATCATCGATCCAAGCACGCCGGAGGCACCAACCGCGTCCACGCCCCGGGCCGGGACGGGCCGGGGCCCGAACGAGCACAGTCACGGGGAAGGTATTTGCACACCAACCCTCATCGCCCCCAACAACCTGGCTCGGCACGGGGGAGGTGGACAAGCCAAGCTTACCGTCACGCTCCGGCCTGGGTCCCAGTCGCGAACACGGGGATGCCAAACACCAAACAGGACCCCACGGCATCAGCAGAGGTGGGCACGCTCCACTCAGCCACCAGGAACGCCTCCCTCGCCCGCCACCTCGTCCTGAAGAGTGTACACAAGTGACAAGCAACCATGAGAACAACGGCCCGGTGCCAGGGCTCTCCTGTCCGATGCCAGCTTCCTGTCGGCTGAGTATACTCCCCAAGCCTCACCATACACTGTCCTGCATCCCCAATCCACAGGGAGCGCATCCACAATCCCGCACCTGGGGGCTAGTTCCGCACAACGGGGAACCTGGGCGCGCCATCTTGGGAGGACAGTTTGCTACAGGCCTCGCTTTCCGCACCTTCTAGGCTTCACCAGGGGTATGCCTGCTGCAATTGTCCCCATCCGCCTTGTACCTGTCCTCCCCTTCACCCTCCACACTCCACCCCGCTGCCCGCTGCGAGAAGCTCTGCTACACCCTCACCCACTGGTCCTCTAACAAAGGGAGGGCCAGGGCTAGCCCTCTCCAGACAACCTCATGCCTCCAGGTTATCCCAACCTTTCAAATAGGGCGCCTGGACACCTCACACCTGTTGTTCCCCAGCAGGCCTGGCTCTGCGGAGCATGCGGTTCCGCTCAGCCAAGAATACCCAGCGGCCCCTTGCACACGGACGGGGCCACAAACCCAGCTGTGGGCACCGGCCGCGCCTAGGACTTCGCCCAGGAGGAGGACAAGTATGGGAAGCCCGGCAGCTATCCCTGGCCCCTGCCACCTCTGCCTCTGCCTCTGCCTCTGCCTCTGCCAACGTGTGCCGGACCTCAGTCACGATGAGCGAGACGGTAGTGGGTTTTCACTCATTTTGTTCAGCTTTTCCAAGGAATGTTATTGGAGGACTCATCATCGATCCAAGCACGCCGGACGCACCAGCGGCGTCCACGCCCCTGGCCGGGCCGGGGCCCGACCCAGCACATTTAGGGGGCGGTATGCCCACGCCAATTCCTGCCTATCCTCCAACAACTGGCTTGGCACCGTGGACGTGGACAAGCCAAGCTTACCGTCTTCGCCACGCCCCGGCCTGGGTCCCAGTCTCGAACACGGGGATGCCAACCAGAAAACAGGACCCCACGGCCTCAGCACAGGTGGGCACGCTCCAAGCAGCCACCAGGCACGCCTCCCTCGCCCGCCACCTCGTCCTGAAGAGTGCACACAAATGACAAGCAACCATGAGAACAAAGGCCCCGGGCCAGGGCTCTCCTCTCCCATGCCAGCTTCCTGTAGGCTGAGTAAAATCCTCAATGCTCAGGATACACTCTCCTGCATCCCCCATATACTCAGAGCTAATGGAGAATCGCACATCTGGGCGCTACGGCCACACACCCGGAGACCTTGCACGGGCCATCTAGGGAGGATAGATTGCCACAGGCCTCGCTTCCCGCACCCTGCACTCATCGCCAGGGGTCTGCCTGCTGCAACATTCCACTTCCGCCTTGTTCCTGTCCTCCACTCCACCCCGCTGCCCCCTGAGATAAGGTATGCTACACCCTCACCCACTGGTCCCATCAGGAAAGGGAGGGCCAGGGCTAGGCAACCTCGTGCCTACAGGCAACCTCGTGCCTCCAAGTCATCCCAACCTTTTAAAGGAGGGCGCTTGGACACCTCACACCGGTGCTGCCCCAACAGGCCTGGCTCTTTCCAGCACCTGACTCGGCTCAGCCAAGAATACCCAGCGGCCACACGCACATGGACGGGGCCACGGCCCAGCTGTGGGCATCGGCCGGCCTAGCAATTCGCCCAGGAGGAGGACAAGTATGGGAAGCCCCGGCGGCTATCCCTGGCCCCTGCCACCTCTGCCTCTGCCTCTGCCTCTGCCTCTGCCTCTGCCAACGTGTGCCGGACCTCAGTCACGATGAGCGAGACGGTAGTGGGTTTTCACTCATTTTGTTCAGCTTTTCCAAGGAATGTTATTGGAGGACTCATCATCGATCCAAGCACGCCGGAGGCACCAACCGCGTCCACGCCCCGGGCCGGGACGGGCCGGGGCCCGAACGAGCACAGTCACGGGGAAGGTATTTGCACACCAACCCTCATCGCCCCCAACAACTGGCTCGGCACGGGGGAGGTGGACAAGCCAAGCTTACCGTCTTCGCCACGCTCCGGCCTGGGTCCCAGTCGCGAACACGGGGATGCCAAACACCAAACAGGACCCCACGGCATCAGCAGAGGTGGGCACGCTCCACTCAGCCACCAGGAACGCCTCCCTCGCCCGCCACCTCGTCCTGAAGAGTGTACACAAGTGACAAGCAACCATGAGAACAACGGCCCGGTGCCAGGGCTCTCCTGTCCGATGCCAGCTTCCTGTCGGCTGAGTATACTCCCCAAGCCTCACCATACACTGTCCTGCATCCCCAATCCACAGGGAGCGCATCCACAATCCCGCACCTGGGGGCTAGTTCCGCACAACGGGGAACCTGGGCGCGCCATCTTGGGAGGACAGTTTGCTACAGGCCTCGCTTTCCGCACCTTCTAGGCTTCACCAGGGGTATGCCTGCTGCAATTGTCCCCATCCGCCTTGTACCTGTCCTCCCCTTCACCCTCCACACTCCACCCCGCTGCCCGCTGCGAGAAGCTCTGCTACACCCTCACCCACTGGTCCTCTAACAAAGGGAGGGCCAGGGCTAGCCCTCTCCAGACAACCTCATGCCTCCAGGTTATCCCAACCTTTCAAAAAGGGCGCCTGGACACCTCACACCTGTTGTTCCCCAGCAGGCCTGGCTCTGCGGAGCATGCGGTTCCGCTCAGCCAAGAATACCCAGCGGCCCCTTGCACACGGACGGGGCCACAAACCCAGCTGTGGGCACCGGCCGCGCCTAGGACTTCGCCCAGGAGGAGGACAAGTATGGGAAGATCCGGCAGCTATCCCTGGCCCCTGCCACCTCTGCCTCTGCCTCTGCCTCTGCCTCTGCCAACGTGTGCCGGACCTCAGTCACGATGAGCGAGACGGTAGTGGGTTTTCACTCATTTTGTTCAGCTTTTCCAAGGAATGTTATTGGAGGACTCATCATCGATCCAAGCACGCCGGACGCACCAGCGGCGTCCACGCCCCTGGCCGGGCCGGGGCCCGACCCAGCACATTTAGGGGGCGGTATGCCCACGCCAATTCCTGCCTATCCTCCAACAACTGGCTTGGCACCGTGGACGTGGACAAGCCAAGCTTACCGTCTTCGCCACGCCCCGGCCTGGGTCCCAGTCTCGAACACGGGGATGCCAACCAGAAAACAGGACCCCACGGCCTCAGCACAGGTGGGCACGCTCCAAGCAGCCACCAGGCACGCCTCCCTCGCCCGCCACCTCGTCCTGAAGAGTGCACACAAATGACAAGCAACCATGAGAACAAAGGCCCCGGGCCAGGGCTCTCCTCTCCCATGCCAGCTTCCTGTAGGCTGAGTAAAATCCTCAATGCTCAGGATACACTCTCCTGCATCCCCCATATACTCAGAGCTAATGGAGAATCGCACATCTGGGCGCTACGGCCACACACCCGGAGACCTTGCACGGGCCATCTAGGGAGGATAGATTGCCACAGGCCTCGCTTCCCGCACCCTGCACTCATCGCCAGGGGTCTGCCTGCTGCAACATTCCACTTCCGCCTTGTTCCTGTCCTCCACTCCACCCCGCTGCCCCCTGAGATAAGGTATGCTACACCCTCACCCACTGGTCCCATCAGGAAAGGGAGGGCCAGGGCTAGGCAACCTCGTGCCTACAGGCAACCTCGTGCCTCCAAGTCATCCCAACCTTTTAAAGGAGGGCGCTTGGACACCTCACACCGGTGCTGCCCCAACAGGCCTGGCTCTTTCCAGCACCTGACTCGGCTCAGCCAAGAATACCCAGCGGCCACACGCACATGGACGGGGCCACGGCCCAGCTGTGGGCATCGGCCGGCCTAGCAATTCGCCCAGGAGGAGGACAAGTATGGGAAGCCCCGGCGGCTATCCCTGGCCCCTGCCACCTCTGCCTCTGCCTCTGCCTCTGCCTCTGCCTCTGCCAACGTGTGCCGGACCTCAGTCACGATGAGCGAGACGGTAGTGGGTTTTCACTCATTTTGTTCAGCTTTTCCAAGGAATGTTATTGGAGGACTCATCATCGATCCAAGCACGCCGGAGGCACCAACCGCGTCCACGCCCCGGGCCGGGACGGGCCGGGGCCCGAACGAGCACAGTCACGGGGAAGGTATTTGCACACCAACCCTCATCGCCCCCAACAACTGGCTCGGCACGGGGGAGGTGGACAAGCCAAGCTTACCGTCTTCGCCACGCTCCGGCCTGGGTCCCAGTCGCGAACACGGGGATGCCAAACACCAAACAGGACCCCACGGCATCAGCAGAGGTGGGCACGCTCCACTCAGCCACCAGGAACGCCTCCCTCGCCCGCCACCTCGTCCTGAAGAGTGTACACAAGTGACAAGCAACCATGAGAACAACGGCCCGGTGCCAGGGCTCTCCTGTCCGATGCCAGCTTCCTGTCGGCTGAGTATACTCCCCAAGCCTCACCATACACTGTCCTGCATCCCCAATCCACAGGGAGCGCATCCACAATCCCGCACCTGGGGGCTAGTTCCGCACAACGGGGAACCTGGGCGCGCCATCTTGGGAGGACAGTTTGCTACAGGCCTCGCTTTCCGCACCTTCTAGGCTTCACCAGGGGTATGCCTGCTGCAATTGTCCCCATCCGCCTTGTACCTGTCCTCCCCTTCACCCTCCACACTCCACCCCGCTGCCCGCTGCGAGAAGCTCTGCTACACCCTCACCCACTGGTCCTCTAACAAAGGGAGGGCCAGGGCTAGCCCTCTCCAGACAACCTCATGCCTCCAGGTTATCCCAACCTTTCAAATAGGGCGCCTGGACACCTCACACCTGTTGTTCCCCAGCAGGCCTGGCTCTGCGGAGCATGCGGTTCCGCTCAGCCAAGAATACCCAGCGGCCCCTTGCACACGGACGGGGCCACAAACCCAGCTGTGGGCACCGGCCGCGCCTAGGACTTCGCCCAGGAGGAGGACAAGTATGGGAAGATCCGGCAGCTATCCCTGGCCCCTGCCACCTCTGCCTCTGCCTCTGCCTCTGCCAACGTGTGCCGGACCTCAGTCACGATGAGCGAGACGGTAGTGGGTTTTCACTCATTTTGTTCAGCTTTTCCAAGGAATGTTATTGGAGGACTCATCATCGATCCAAGCACGCCGGACGCACCAGCGGCGTCCACGCCCCTGGCCGGGCCGGGGCCCGACCCAGCACATTTAGGGGGCGGTATGCCCACGCCAATTCCTGCCTATCCTCCAACAACTGGCTTGGCACCGTGGACGTGGACAAGCCAAGCTTACCGTCTTCGCCACGCCCCGGCCTGGGTCCCAGTCTCGAACACGGGGATGCCAACCAGAAAACAGGACCCCACGGCCTCAGCACAGGTGGGCACGCTCCAAGCAGCCACCAGGCACGCCTCCCTCGCCCGCCACCTCGTCCTGAAGAGTGCACACAAATGACAAGCAACCATGAGAACAAAGGCCCCGGGCCAGGGCTCTCCTCTCCCATGCCAGCTTCCTGTAGGCTGAGTAAAATCCTCAATGCTCAGGATACACTCTCCTGCATCCCCCATATACTCAGAGCTAATGGAGAATCGCACATCTGGGCGCTACGGCCACACACCCGGAGACCTTGCACGGGCCATCTAGGGAGGATAGATTGCCACAGGCCTCGCTTCCCGCACCCTGCACTCATCGCCAGGGGTCTGCCTGCTGCAACATTCCACTTCCGCCTTGTTCCTGTCCTCCACTCCACCCCGCTGCCCCCTGAGATAAGGTATGCTACACCCTCACCCACTGGTCCCATCAGGAAAGGGAGGGCCAGGGCTAGGCAACCTCGTGCCTACAGGCAACCTCGTGCCTCCAACTCATCCCAACCTTTTAAAGGAGGGCGCTTGGACACCTCACACCGGTGGTGCCCCAGCAGGCCTGGCTCTTTCCAGCACCTGACTCGGCTCAGCCAAGAATACCCAGCGGCCACACGCACATGGACGGGGCCACGGCCCAGCTGTGGGCATCGGCCGGCCTAGGAATGCGCCCAGGAGGAGGACAAGAATGGGAAGCCCCGGCGGCTATCCCTGGCCCCTGCCACCTCTGCCTCTGCCTCTGCCTCTGCCTCTGCCTCTGCCTCTGCCTCTGCCTCTGCCAACGTGTGCCGGACCTCAGTCACGATGAGCGAGACGGTAGTGGGTTTTCACTCATTTTGTTCAGCTTTTCCAAGGAATGTTATTGGAGGACTCATCATCGATCCAAGCACGCCGGAGGCACCAACCGCGTCCACGCCCCGGGCCGGGACGGGCCGGGGCCCGAACGAGCACAGTCACGGGGAAGGTATTTGCACACCAACCCTCATAGCCCCCAACAACTGGCTCGGCACGGGGGAGGTGGACAAGCCAAGCTTACCGTCTTCGCCACGCTCCGGCCTGGGTCCCAGTCGCGAACACGGGGATGCCAAACACCAAACAGGACCCCACGGCATCAGCAGAGGTGGGCACGCTCCACTCAGCCACCAGGAACGCCTCCCTCGCCCGCCACCTCGTCCTGAAGAGTGTACACAAGTGACAAGCAACCATGAGAACAACGGCCCGGTGCCAGGGCTCTCCTGTCCGATGCCAGCTTCCTGTCGGCTGAGTATACTCCCCAAGCCTCACCATACACTGTCCTGCATCCCCAATCCACAGGGAGCGCATCCACAATCCCGCACCTGGGGGCTAGTTCCGCACAACGGGGAACCTGGGCGCGCCATCTTGGGAGGACAGTTTGCTACAGGCCTCGCTTTCCGCACCTTCTAGGCTTCACCAGGGGTATGCCTGCTGCAATTGTCCCCATCCGCCTTGTACCTGTCCTCCCCTTCACCCTCCACACTCCACCCCGCTGCCCGCTGCGAGAAGCTCTGCTACACCCTCACCCACTGGTCCTCTAACAAAGGGAGGGCCAGGGCTAGCCCTCTCCAGACAACCTCATGCCTCCAGGTCATCCCAACCTTTCAAATAGAGCGCCTGGACACCTCACACCTGTTGTTCCCCAGCAGGCCTGGCTCTGCGGAGCATGCGGTTCCTTCCGCTCACCCAAGAATACCCAGCGGCCCCTTGCACACGGACGGGGCCACAAACACAGCTGTGGGCACCGGCCTCGCCTAGGACTTCGCCCAGGAGGAGGACAAGTATGGGAAGCCCCGGCAGCTATCCCTGGAGCCTGCCACCTCTGCCTCTGCCTCTGCCTCTGCCTCTGCCAACGTGTGCCGGACCTCAGTCACGATGAGCGAGACGGTAGTGGGTTTTCACTCATTTTGTTCAGCTTTTCCAAGGAATGTTATTGGAGGACTCATCATCGATCCAAGCATGCCGGACGCACCAGCGGCGTCCACGCCCCTGGCCGGGCCGGGGCCCGACCCAGCACATTTAGGGGGCGGTATGGCCACGCCAATTCCTGCCTATCCTCCAACAACTGGCTTGGCACCGTGGACGTGGACAAGCCAAGCTTACCGTCTTCTCCACGCCCCGGCCTGGGTCCCAGTCACGAACACGGGGATGCCAACCAGAAAACAGGACCCCACGGCCTCAGCACAGGTGGGCACGCTCCAAGCAGCCACCAGGCACGCCTCCCTCGCCCGCCACCTCGTCCTGAAGAGTGCACACAAATGACAAGCAACCATGAGAACAAAGGCCCCGGGCCAGGGCTCTCCTCTCCCATGCCAGCTTCCTGTAGGCTGAGTAAAATCCTCAATGCTCAGGATACACTCTCCTGCATCCCCCATATACTCAGAGCTAATGGAGAATCGCACATCTGGGCGCTACGGCCACACACCCGGAGACCTTGCGCGGGCCATCTAGGGAGGATAGATTGCCACAGGCCTCGCTTCCCGCACCCTGCACTCATCGCCAGGGGTCTGCCTGCTGCAACATTCCACTTCCGCCTTGTTCCTGTCCTCCACTCCACCCCGCTGCCCCCTGAGATAACGTATGCTACACCCTCACCCACTGGTCCCATCAGGAAAGGGAGGGCCAGGGCTAGGCAACCTCGTGCCTACAGGCAACCTCGTGCCTCCAACTCATCCCAACCTTTTAAAGGAGGGCGCTAGGACACCTCACACCGGTGCTGCCCCAACAGGCCTGACTCTTTCCAGCACCTGACTCGGCTCAGCCAAGAATACTAAGCGGCCACACGCACATGGACGGGGCCACGGCCCAGCTGTGGGCATCGGCCGGCCTAGGAATTCGCCCAGGAGGAGGACAAGTATGGGAAGCCCCGGCGGCTATCCCTGGCCCCTGCCACCTCTGCCTCTGCCAACGTGTGCCGGACCTCAGTCACGATGAGCGAGACGGTAGTGGGTTTTCACTCATTTTGTTCAGCTTTTCCAAGGAATGTTATTGGAGGACTCATCATCGATCCAAGCACGCCGGAGGCACCAACCGCGTCCACGCCCCGGGCCGGGACGGGCCGGGGCCCGAACGAGCACAGTCACGGGGAAGGTATTTGCACACCAACCCTCATAGCCCCCAACAACTGGCTCGGCACGGGGGAGGTGGACAAGCCAAGCTTACCGTCTTCGCCACGCTCCGGCCTGGGTCCCAGTCGCGAACACGGGGATGCCAAACACCAAACAGGACCCCACGGCATCAGCAGAGGTGGGCACGCTCCACTCAGCCACCAGGAACGCCTCCCTCGCCCGCCACCTCGTCCTGAAGAGTGTACACAAGTGACAAGCAACCATGAGAACAACGGCCCGGTGCCAGGGCTCTCCTGTCCGATGCCAGCTTCCTGTCGGCTGAGTATACTCCCCAAGCCTCACCATACACTGTCCTGCATCCCCAATCCACAGGGAGCGCATCCACAATCCCGCACCTGGGGGCTAGTTCCGCACAACGGGGAACCTGGGCGCGCCATCTTGGGAGGACAGTTTGCTACAGGCCTCGCTTTCCGCACCTTCTAGGCTTCACCAGGGGTATGCCTGCTGCAATTGTCCCCATCCGCCTTGTACCTGTCCTCCCCTTCACCCTCCACACTCCACCCCGCTGCCCGCTGCGAGAAGCTCTGCTACACCCTCACCCACTGGTCCTCTAACAAAGGGAGGGCCAGGGCTAGCCCTCTCCAGACAACCTCATGCCTCCAGGTTATCCCAACCTTTCAAATAGGGCGCCTGGACACCTCACACCTGTTGTTCCCCAGCAGGCCTGGCTCTGCGGAGCATGCGGTTCCGCTCAGCCAAGAATACCCAGCGGCCCCTTGCACACGGACGGGGCCACAAACCCAGCTGTGGGCACCGGCCGCGCCTAGGACTTCGCCCAGGAGGAGGACAAGTATGGGAAGATCCGGCAGCTATCCCTGGCCCCTGCCACCTCTGCCTCTGCCTCTGCCTCTGCCAACGTGTGCCGGACCTCAGTCACGATGAGCGAGACGGTAGTGGGTTTTCACTCATTTTGTTCAGCTTTTCCAAGGAATGTTATTGGAGGACTCATCATCGATCCAAGCACGCCGGACGCACCAGCGGCGTCCACGCCCCTGGCCGGGCCGGGGCCCGACCCAGCACATTTAGGGGGCGGTATGCCCACGCCAATTCCTGCCTATCCTCCAACAACTGGCTTGGCACCGTGGACGTGGACAAGCCAAGCTTACCGTCTTCGCCACGCCCCGGCCTGGGTCCCAGTCTCGAACACGGGGATGCCAACCAGAAAACAGGACCCCACGGCCTCAGCACAGGTGGGCACGCTCCAAGCAGCCACCAGGCACGCCTCCCTCGCCCGCCACCTCGTCCTGAAGAGTGCACACAAATGACAAGCAACCATGAGAACAAAGGCCCCGGGCCAGGGCTCTCCTCTCCCATGCCAGCTTCCTGTAGGCTGAGTAAAATCCTCAATGCTCAGGATACACTCTCCTGCATCCCCCATATACTCAGAGCTAATGGAGAATCGCACATCTGGGCGCTACGGCCACACACCCGGAGACCTTGCACGGGCCATCTAGGGAGGATAGATTGCCACAGGCCTCGCTTCCCGCACCCTGCACTCATCGCCAGGGGTCTGCCTGCTGCAACATTCCACTTCCGCCTTGTTCCTGTCCTCCACTCCACCCCGCTGCCCCCTGAGATAAGGTATGCTACACCCTCACCCACTGGTCCCATCAGGAAAGGGAGGGCCAGGGCTAGGCAACCTCGTGCCTACAGGCAACCTCGTGCCTCCAAGTCATCCCAACCTTTTAAAGGAGGGCGCTTGGACACCTCACACCGGTGCTGCCCCAACAGGCCTGGCTCTTTCCAGCACCTGACTCGGCTCAGCCAAGAATACCCAGCGGCCACACGCACATGGACGGGGCCACGGCCCAGCTGTGGGCATCGGCCGGCCTAGCAATTCGCCCAGGAGGAGGACAAGTATGGGAAGCCCCGGCGGCTATCCCTGGCCCCTGCCACCTCTGCCTCTGCCTCTGCCTCTGCCTCTGCCTCTGCCAACGTGTGCCGGACCTCAGTCACGATGAGCGAGACGGTAGTGGGTTTTCACTCATTTTGTTCAGCTTTTCCAAGGAATGTTATTGGAGGACTCATCATCGATCCAAGCACGCCGGAGGCACCAACCGCGTCCACGCCCCGGGCCGGGACGGGCCGGGGCCCGAACGAGCACAGTCACGGGGAAGGTATTTGCACACCAACCCTCATCGCCCCCAACAACTGGCTCGGCACGGGGGAGGTGGACAAGCCAAGCTTACCGTCTTCGCCACGCTCCGGCCTGGGTCCCAGTCGCGAACACGGGGATGCCAAACACCAAACAGGACCCCACGGCATCAGCAGAGGTGGGCACGCTCCACTCAGCCACCAGGAACGCCTCCCTCGCCCGCCACCTCGTCCTGAAGAGTGTACACAAGTGACAAGCAACCATGAGAACAACGGCCCGGTGCCAGGGCTCTCCTGTCCGATGCCAGCTTCCTGTCGGCTGAGTATACTCCCCAAGCCTCACCATACACTGTCCTGCATCCCCAATCCACAGGGAGCGCATCCACAATCCCGCACCTGGGGGCTAGTTCCGCACAACGGGGAACCTGGGCGCGCCATCTTGGGAGGACAGTTTGCTACAGGCCTCGCTTTCCGCACCTTCTAGGCTTCACCAGGGGTATGCCTGCTGCAATTGTCCCCATCCGCCTTGTACCTGTCCTCCCCTTCACCCTCCACACTCCACCCCGCTGCCCGCTGCGAGAAGCTCTGCTACACCCTCACCCACTGGTCCTCTAACAAAGGGAGGGCCAGGGCTAGCCCTCTCCAGACAACCTCATGCCTCCAGGTTATCCCAACCTTTCAAATAGGGCGCCTGGACACCTCACACCTGTTGTTCCCCAGCAGGCCTGGCTCTGCGGAGCATGCGGTTCCGCTCAGCCAAGAATACCCAGCGGCCCCTTGCACACGGACGGGGCCACAAACCCAGCTGTGGGCACCGGCCGCGCCTAGGACTTCGCCCAGGAGGAGGACAAGTATGGGAAGATCCGGCAGCTATCCCTGGCCCCTGCCACCTCTGCCTCTGCCTCTGCCTCTGCCAACGTGTGCCGGACCTCAGTCACGATGAGCGAGACGGTAGTGGGTTTTCACTCATTTTGTTCAGCTTTTCCAAGGAATGTTATTGGAGGACTCATCATCGATCCAAGCACGCCGGACGCACCAGCGGCGTCCACGCCCCTGGCCGGGCCGGGGCCCGACCCAGCACATTTAGGGGGCGGTATGCCCACGCCAATTCCTGCCTATCCTCCAACAACTGGCTTGGCACCGTGGACGTGGACAAGCCAAGCTTACCGTCTTCGCCACGCCCCGGCCTGGGTCCCAGTCTCGAACACGGGGATGCCAACCAGAAAACAGGACCCCACGGCCTCAGCACAGGTGGGCACGCTCCAAGCAGCCACCAGGCACGCCTCCCTCGCCCGCCACCTCGTCCTGAAGAGTGCACACAAATGACAAGCAACCATGAGAACAAAGGCCCCGGGCCAGGGCTCTCCTCTCCCATGCCAGCTTCCTGTAGGCTGAGTAAAATCCTCAATGCTCAGGATACACTCTCCTGCATCCCCCATATACTCAGAGCTAATGGAGAATCGCACATCTGGGCGCTACGGCCACACACCCGGAGACCTTGCGCGGGCCATCTAGGGAGGATAGATTGCCACAGGCCTCGCTTCCCGCACCCTGCACTCATCGCCAGGGGTCTGCCTGCTGCAACATTCCACTTCCGCCTTGTTCCTGTCCTCCACTCCACCCCGCTGCCCCCTGAGATAAGGTATGCTACACCCTCACCCACTGGTCCCATCAGGAAAGGGAGGGCCAGGGCTAGGCAACCTCGTGCCTACAGGCAACCTCGTGCCTCCAAGTCATCCCAACCTTTTAAAGGAGGGCGCTTGGACACCTCACACCGGTGCTGCCCCAACAGGCCTGGCTCTTTCCAGCACCTGACTCGGCTCAGCCAAGAATACCCAGCGGCCACACGCACATGGACGGGGCCACGGCCCAGCTGTGGGCATCGGCCGGCCTAGCAATTCGCCCAGGAGGAGGACAAGTATGGGAAGCCCCGGCGGCTATCCCTGGCCCCTGCCACCTCTGCCTCTGCCTCTGCCTCTGCCTCTGCCTCTGCCAACGTGTGCCGGACCTCAGTCACGATGAGCGAGACGGTAGTGGGTTTTCACTCATTTTGTTCAGCTTTTCCAAGGAATGTTATTGGAGGACTCATCATCGATCCAAGCACGCCGGAGGCACCAACCGCGTCCACGCCCCGGGCCGGGACGGGCCGGGGCCCGAACGAGCACAGTCACGGGGAAGGTATTTGCACACCAACCCTCATCGCCCCCAACAACTGGCTCGGCACGGGGGAGGTGGACAAGCCAAGCTTACCGTCTTCGCCACGCTCCGGCCTGGGTCCCAGTCGCGAACACGGGGATGCCAAACACCAAACAGGACCCCACGGCATCAGCAGAGGTGGGCACGCTCCACTCAGCCACCAGGAACGCCTCCCTCGCCCGCCACCTCGTCCTGAAGAGTGTACACAAGTGACAAGCAACCATGAGAACAACGGCCCGGTGCCAGGGCTCTCCTGTCCGATGCCAGCTTCCTGTCGGCTGAGTATACTCCCCAAGCCTCACCATACACTGTCCTGCATCCCCAATCCACAGGGAGCGCATCCACAATCCCGCACCTGGGGGCTAGTTCCGCACAACGGGGAACCTGGGCGCGCCATCTTGGGAGGACAGTTTGCTACAGGCCTCGCTTTCCGCACCTTCTAGGCTTCACCAGGGGTATGCCTGCTGCAATTGTCCCCATCCGCCTTGTACCTGTCCTCCCCTTCACCCTCCACACTCCACCCCGCTGCCCGCTGCGAGAAGCTCTGCTACACCCTCACCCACTGGTCCTCTAACAAAGGGAGGGCCAGGGCTAGCCCTCTCCAGACAACCTCATGCCTCCAGGTTATCCCAACCTTTCAAATAGGGCGCCTGGACACCTCACACCTGTTGTTCCCCAGCAGGCCTGGCTCTGCGGAGCATGCGGTTCCGCTCAGCCAAGAATACCCAGCGGCCCCTTGCACACGGACGGGGCCACAAACCCAGCTGTGGGCACCGGCCGCGCCTAGGACTTCGCCCAGGAGGAGGACAAGTATGGGAAGATCCGGCAGCTATCCCTGGCCCCTGCCACCTCTGCCTCTGCCTCTGCCTCTGCCAACGTGTGCCGGACCTCAGTCACGATGAGCGAGACGGTAGTGGGTTTTCACTCATTTTGTTCAGCTTTTCCAAGGAATGTTATTGGAGGACTCATCATCGATCCAAGCACGCCGGACGCACCAGCGGCGTCCACGCCCCTGGCCGGGCCGGGGCCCGACCCAGCACATTTAGGGGGCGGTATGCCCACGCCAATTCCTGCCTATCCTCCAACAACTGGCTTGGCACCGTGGACGTGGACAAGCCAAGCTTACCGTCTTCGCCACGCCCCGGCCTGGGTCCCAGTCTCGAACACGGGGATGCCAACCAGAAAACAGGACCCCACGGCCTCAGCACAGGTGGGCACGCTCCAAGCAGCCACCAGGCACGCCTCCCTCGCCCGCCACCTCGTCCTGAAGAGTGCACACAAATGACAAGCAACCATGAGAACAAAGGCCCCGGGCCAGGGCTCTCCTCTCCCATGCCAGCTTCCTGTAGGCTGAGTAAAATCCTCAATGCTCAGGATACACTCTCCTGCATCCCCCATATACTCAGAGCTAATGGAGAATCGCACATCTGGGCGCTACGGCCACACACCCGGAGACCTTGCGCGGGCCATCTAGGGAGGATAGATTGCCACAGGCCTCGCTTCCCGCACCCTGCACTCATCGCCAGGGGTCTGCCTGCTGCAACATTCCACTTCCGCCTTGTTCCTGTCCTCCACTCCACCCCGCTGCCCCCTGAGATAAGGTATGCTACACCCTCACCCACTGGTCCCATCAGGAAAGGGAGGGCCAGGGCTAGGCAACCTCGTGCCTACAGGCAACCTCGTGCCTCCAAGTCATCCCAACCTTTTAAAGGAGGGCGCTTGGACACCTCACACCGGTGCTGCCCCAACAGGCCTGGCTCTTTCCAGCACCTGACTCGGCTCAGCCAAGAATACCCAGCGGCCACACGCACATGGACGGGGCCACGGCCCTGCTGTGGGCATCGGCCGGCCTAGCAATTCGCCCAGGAGGAGGACAAGTATGGGAAGCCCCGGCGGCTATCCCTGGCCCCTGCCACCTCTGCCTCTGCCTCTGCCTCTGCCTCTGCCAACGTGTGCCGGACCTCAGTCACGATGAGCGAGACGGTAGTGGGTTTTCACTCATTTTGTTCAGCTTTTCCAAGGAATGTTATTGGAGGACTCATCATCGATCCAAGCACGCCGGAGGCACCAACCGCGTCCACGCCCCGGGCCGGGACGGGCCGGGGCCCGAACGAGCACAGTCACGGGGAAGGTATTTGCACACCAACCCTCATAGCCCCCAACAACTGGCTCGGCACGGGGGAGGTGGACAAGCCAAGCTTACCGTCTTCGCCACGCTCCGGCCTGGGTCCCAGTCGCGAACACGGGGATGCCAAACACCAAACAGGACCCCACGGCATCAGCAGAGGTGGGCACGCTCCACTCAGCCACCAGGAACGCCTCCCTCGCCCGCCACCTCGTCCTGAAGAGTGTACACAAGTGACAAGCAACCATGAGAACAACGGCCCGGTGCCAGGGCTCTCCTGTCCGATGCCAGCTTCCTGTCGGCTGAGTATACTCCCCAAGCCTCACCATACACTGTCCTGCATCCCCAATCCACAGGGAGCGCATCCACAATCCCGCACCTGGGGGCTAGTTCCGCACAACGGGGAACCTGGGCGCGCCATCTTGGGAGGACAGTTTGCTACAGGCCTCGCTTTCCGCACCTTCTAGGCTTCACCAGGGGTATGCCTGCTGCAATTGTCCCCATCCGCCTTGTACCTGTCCTCCCCTTCACCCTCCACACTCCACCCCGCTGCCCGCTGCGAGAAGCTCTGCTACACCCTCACCCACTGGTCCTCTAACAAAGGGAGGGCCAGGGCTAGCCCTCTCCAGACAACCTCATGCCTCCAGGTCATCCCAACCTTTCAAATAGGGCGCCTGGACACCTCACACCTGTTGTTCCCCAGCAGGCCTGGCTCTGCGGAGCATGCGGTTCCGCTCAGCCAAGAATACCCAGCGGCCGCTTCCACACGGACGGGGCCACAAACCCAGCTGTGGGCACCGGCCGCGCCTAGGACTTCGCCCAGGAGGAGGACAAGTATGGGAAGCCCCGGCAGCTATCCCTGGCCCCTGCCACCTCTGCCTCTGCCTCTGCCTCTGCCTCTGCCAACGTGTGCCGGACCTCAGTCACGATGAGCGAGACGGTAGTGGGTTTTCACTCATTTTGTTCAGCTTTTCCAAGGAATGTTATTGGAGGACTCATCATCGATCCAAGCACGCTGGACACACCAGCGGCGTCCACGCCCCTGGCCGGGCCGGGGCCCGACCCAGCACATTTAGGGGGCGGTATGCCCACGCCAATTCCTGCCTATCGTCCAACAACTGGCTTGGCACCGTGGACGTGGACAAGCCAAGCTTACCGTCTTCGCCACGCCCCGGCCTGGGTCCCAGTCACGAACACGGGGATGCCAACCAGAAAACAGGACCCCACGGCCTCAGCACAGGTGGGCACGCTCCAAGCAGCCACCAGGCACGCCTCCCTCGCCCGCCACCTCGTCCTGAAGAGTGCACACAAATGACAAGCAACCATGAGAACAAAGGCCCCGGGCCAGGGCTCTCCTCTCCCATGCCAGCTTCCTGTAGGCTGAGTAAAATCCTCAATGCTCAGGATACACTCTCCTGCATCCCCCATATACTCAGAGCTAATGGAGAATCGCACATCTGGGCGCTACGGCCACACACCCGGAGACCTTGCGCGGGCCATCTAGGGAGGATAGATTGCCACAGGCCTCGCTTCCCGCACCCTGCACTCATCGCCAGGGGTCTGCCTGCTGCAACATTCCACTTCCGCCTTGTTCCTGTCCTCCACTCCACCCCGCTGCCCCCAGAGATAACGTATGCTACACCCTCACCCACTGGTCCCATCAGGAAAGGGAGGGCCAGGGCTAGGCAACCTCGTGCCTACAGGCAACCTCGTGCCTCCAACTCATCCCAACCTTTTAAAGGAGGGCGCTTGGACACCTCACACCGGTGGTGCCCCAGCAGGCCTGGCTCTTTCCAGCACCTGACTCGGCTCAGCCAAGAATACCCAGCGGCCACACGCACATGGACGGGGCCACGGCCCAGCTGTGGGCATCGGCCGGCCTAGGAATGCGCCCAGGAGGAGGACAAGAATGGGAAGCCCCGGCGGCTATCCCTGGCCCCTGCCACCTCTGCCTCTGCCTCTGCCTCTGCCTCTGCCTCTGCCTCTGCCTCTGCCTCTGCCAACGTGTGCCGGACCTCAGTCACGATGAGCGAGACGGTAGTGGGTTTTCACTCATTTTGTTCAGCTTTTCCAAGGAATGTTATTGGAGGACTCATCATCGATCCAAGCACGCCGGAGGCACCAACCGCGTCCACGCCCCGGGCCGGGACGGGCCGGGGCCCGAACGAGCACAGTCACGGGGAAGGTATTTGCACACCAACCCTCATAGCCCCCAACAACTGGCTCGGCACGGGGGAGGTGGACAAGCCAAGCTTACCGTCTTCGCCACGCTCCGGCCTGGGTCCCAGTCGCGAACACGGGGATGCCAAACACCAAACAGGACCCCACGGCATCAGCAGAGGTGGGCACGCTCCACTCAGCCACCAGGAACGCCTCCCTCGCCCGCCACCTCGTCCTGAAGAGTGTACACAAGTGACAAGCAACCATGAGAACAACGGCCCGGTGCCAGGGCTCTCCTGTCCGATGCCAGCTTCCTGTCGGCTGAGTATACTCCCCAAGCCTCACCATACACTGTCCTGCATCCCCAATCCACAGGGAGCGCATCCACAATCCCGCACCTGGGGGCTAGTTCCGCACAACGGGGAACCTGGGCGCGCCATCTTGGGAGGACAGTTTGCTACAGGCCTCGCTTTCCGCACCTTCTAGGCTTCACCAGGGGTATGCCTGCTGCAATTGTCCCCATCCGCCTTGTACCTGTCCTCCCCTTCACCCTCCACACTCCACCCCGCTGCCCGCTGCGAGAAGCTCTGCTACACCCTCACCCACTGGTCCTCTAACAAAGGGAGGGCCAGGGCTAGCCCTCTCCAGACAACCTCATGCCTCCAGGTCATCCCAACCTTTCAAATAGAGCGCCTGGACACCTCACACCTGTTGTTCCCCAGCAGGCCTGGCTCTGCGGAGCATGCAGTTCCTTCCGCTCACCCAAGAATACCCAGCGGCCCCTTGCACACGGACGGGGCCACAAACACAGCTGTGGGCACCGGCCTCGCCTAGGACTTCGCCCAGGAGGAGGACAAGTATGGGAAGCCCCGGCAGCTATCCCTGGAGCCTGCCACCTCTGCCTCTGCCTCTGCCTCTGCCTCTGCCAACGTGTGCCGGACCTCAGTCACGATGAGCGAGACGGTAGTGGGTTTTCACTCATTTTGTTCAGCTTTTCCAAGGAATGTTATTGGAGGACTCATCATCGATCCAAGCATGCCGGACGCACCAGCGGCGTCCACGCCCCTGGCCGGGCCGGGGCCCGACCCAGCACATTTAGGGGGCGGTATGGCCACGCCAATTCCTGCCTATCCTCCAACAACTGGCTTGGCACCGTGGACGTGGACAAGCCAAGCTTACCGTCTTCTCCACGCCCCGGCCTGGGTCCCAGTCACGAACACGGGGATGCCAACCAGAAAACAGGACCCCACGGCCTCAGCACAGGTGGGCACGCTCCAAGCAGCCACCAGGCACGCCTCCCTCGCCCGCCACCTCGTCCTGAAGAGTGCACACAAATGACAAGCAACCATGAGAACAAAGGCCCCGGGCCAGGGCTCTCCTCTCCCATGCCAGCTTCCTGTAGGCTGAGTAAAATCCTCAATGCTCAGGATACACTCTCCTGCATCCCCCATATACTCAGAGCTAATGGAGAATCGCACATCTGGGCGCTACGGCCACACACCCGGAGACCTTGCGCGGGCCATCTAGGGAGGATAGATTGCCACAGGCCTCGCTTCCCGCACCCTGCACTCATCGCCAGGGGTCTGCCTGCTGCAACATTCCACTTCCGCCTTGTTCCTGTCCTCCACTCCACCCCGCTGCCCCCTGAGATAACGTATGCTACACCCTCACCCACTGGTCCCATCAGGAAAGGGAGGGCCAGGGCTAGGCAACCTCGTGCCTACAGGCAACCTCGTGCCTCCAACTCATCCCAACCTTTTAAAGGAGGGCGCTAGGACACCTCACACCGGTGCTGCCCCAACAGGCCTGACTCTTTCCAGCACCTGACTCGGCTCAGCCAAGAATACTAAGCGGCCACACGCACATGGACGGGGCCACGGCCCAGCTGTGGGCATCGGCCGGCCTAGGAATTCGCCCAGGAGGAGGACAAGTATGGGAAGCCCCGGCGGCTATCCCTGGCCCCTGCCACCTCTGCCTCTGCCAACGTGTGCCGGACCTCAGTCACGATGAGCGAGACGGTAGTGGGTTTTCACTCATTTTGTTCAGCTTTTCCAAGGAATGTTATTGGAGGACTCATCATCGATCCAAGCACGCCGGAGGCACCAACCGCGTCCACGCCCCGGGCCGGGACGGGCCGGGGCCCGAACGAGCACAGTCACGGGGAAGGTATTTGCACACCAACCCTCATAGCCCCCAACAACTGGCTCGGCACGGGGGAGGTGGACAAGCCAAGCTTACCGTCTTCGCCACGCTCCGGCCTGGGTCCCAGTCGCGAACACGGGGATGCCAAACACCAAACAGGACCCCACGGCATCAGCAGAGGTGGGCACGCTCCACTCAGCCACCAGGAACGCCTCCCTCGCCCGCCACCTCGTCCTGAAGAGTGTACACAAGTGACAAGCAACCATGAGAACAACGGCCCGGTGCCAGGGCTCTCCTGTCCGATGCCAGCTTCCTGTCGGCTGAGTATACTCCCCAAGCCTCACCATACACTGTCCTGCATCCCCAATCCACAGGGAGCGCATCCACAATCCCGCACCTGGGGGCTAGTTCCGCACAACGGGGAACCTGGGCGCGCCATCTTGGGAGGACAGTTTGCTACAGGCCTCGCTTTCCGCACCTTCTAGGCTTCACCAGGGGTATGCCTGCTGCAATTGTCCCCATCCGCCTTGTACCTGTCCTCCCCTTCACCCTCCACACTCCACCCCGCTGCCCGCTGCGAGAAGCTCTGCTACACCCTCACCCACTGGTCCTCTAACAAAGGGAGGGCCAGGGCTAGCCCTCTCCAGACAACCTCATGCCTCCAGGTTATCCCAACCTTTCAAATAGGGCGCCTGGACACCTCACACCTGTTGTTCCCCAGCAGGCCTGGCTCTGCGGAGCATGCGGTTCTGCTCAGCCAAGAATACCCAGCGGCCCCTTGCACACGGACGGGGCCACAAACCCAGCTGTGGGCACCGGCCGCGCCTAGGACTTCGCCCAGGAGGAGGACAAGTATGGGAAGATCCGGCAGCTATCCCTGGCCCCTGCCACCTCTGCCTCTGCCTCTGCCTCTGCCTCTGCCAACGTGTGCCGGACCTCAGTCACGATGAGCGAGACGGTAGTGGGTTTTCACTCATTTTGTTCAGCTTTTCCAAGGAATGTTATTGGAGGACTCATCATCGATCCAAGCACGCCGGACGCACCAGCGGCGTCCACGCCCCTGGCCGGGCCGGGGCCCGACCCAGCACATTTAGGGGGCGGTATGCCCACGCCAATTCCTGCCTATCCTCCAACAACTGGCTTGGCACCGTGGACGTGGACAAGCCAAGCTTACCGTCTTCGCCACGCCCCGGCCTGGGTCCCAGTCTCGAACACGGGGATGCCAACCAGAAAACAGGACCCCACGGCCTCAGCACAGGTGGGCACGCTCCAAGCAGCCACCAGGCACGCCTCCCTCGCCCGCCACCTCGTCCTGAAGAGTGCACACAAATGACAAGCAACCATGAGAACAAAGGCCCCGGGCCAGGGCTCTCCTCTCCCATGCCAGCTTCCTGTAGGCTGAGTAAAATCCTCAATGCTCAGGATACACTCTCCTGCATCCCCCATATACTCAGAGCTAATGGAGAATCGCACATCTGGGCGCTACGGCCACACACCCGGAGACCTTGCACGGGCCATCTAGGGAGGATAGATTGCCACAGGCCTCGCTTCCCGCACCCTGCACTCATCGCCAGGGGTCTGCCTGCTGCAACATTCCACTTCCGCCTTGTTCCTGTCCTCCACTCCACCCCGCTGCCCCCTGAGATAAGGTATGCTACACCCTCACCCACTGGTCCCATCAGGAAAGGGAGGGCCAGGGCTAGGCAACCTCGTGCCTACAGGCAACCTCGTGCCTCCAAGTCATCCCAACCTTTTAAAGGAGGGCGCTTGGACACCTCACACCGGTGCTGCCCCAACAGGCCTGGCTCTTTCCAGCACCTGACTCGGCTCAGCCAAGAATACCCAGCGGCCACACGCACATGGACGGGGCCACGGCCCAGCTGTGGGCATCGGCCGGCCTAGCAATTCGCCCAGGAGGAGGACAAGTATGGGAAGCCCCGGCGGCTATCCCTGGCCCCTGCCACCTCTGCCTCTGCCTCTGCCTCTGCCTCTGCCTCTGCCAACGTGTGCCGGACCTCAGTCACGATGAGCGAGACGGTAGTGGGTTTTCACTCATTTTGTTCAGCTTTTCCAAGGAATGTTATTGGAGGACTCATCATCGATCCAAGCACGCCGGAGGCACCAACCGCGTCCACGCCCCGGGCCGGGACGGGCCGGGGCCCGAACGAGCACAGTCACGGGGAAGGTATTTGCACACCAACCCTCATCGCCCCCAACATCTGGCTCGGCACGGGGGAGGTGGACAAGCCAAGCTTACCGTCTTCGCCACGCTCCGGCCTGGGTCCCAGTCGCGAACACGGGGATGCCAAACACCAAACAGGACCCCACGGCATCAGCAGAGGTGGGCACGCTCCACTCAGCCACCAGGAACGCCTCCCTCGCCCGCCACCTCGTCCTGAAGAGTGTACACAAGTGACAAGCAACCATGAGAACAACGGCCCGGTGCCAGGGCTCTCCTGTCCGATGCCAGCTTCCTGTCGGCTGAGTATACTCCCCAAGCCTCACCATACACTGTCCTGCATCCCCAATCCACAGGGAGCGCATCCACAATCCCGCACCTGGGGGCTAGTTCCGCACAACGGGGAACCTGGGCGCGCCATCTTGGGAGGACAGTTTGCTACAGGCCTCGCTTTCCGCACCTTCTAGGCTTCACCAGGGGTATGCCTGCTGCAATTGTCCCCATCCGCCTTGTACCTGTCCTCCCCTTCACCCTCCACACTCCACCCCGCTGCCCGCTGCGAGAAGCTCTGCTACACCCTCACCCACTGGTCCTCTAACAAAGGGAGGGCCAGGGCTAGCCCTCTCCAGACAACCTCATGCCTCCAGGTCATCCCAACCTTTCAAATAGGGCGCCTGGACACCTCACACCTGTTGTTCCCCAGCAGGCCTGGCTCTGCGGAGCATGCGGTTCCGCTCAGCCAAGAATACCCAGCGGCCGCTTCCACACGGACGGGGCCACAAACCCAGCTGTGGGCACCGGCCGCGCCTAGGACTTCGCCCAGGAGGAGGACAAGTATGGGAAGCCCCGGCAGCTATCCCTGGCCCCTGCCACCTCTGCCTCTGCCTCTGCCTCTGCCAACGTGTGCCGGACCTCAGTCACGATGAGCGAGACGGTAGTGGGTTTTCACTCATTTTGTTCAGCTTTTCCAAGGAATGTTATTGGAGGACTCATCATCGATCCAAGCACGCTGGACACACCAGCGGCGTCCACGCCCCTGGCCGGGCCGGGGCCCGACCCAGCACATTTAGGGGGCGGTATGCCCACGCCAATTCCTGCCTATCGTCCAACAACTGGCTTGGCACCGTGGACGTGGACAAGCCAAGCTTACCGTCTTCGCCACGCCCCGGCCTGGGTCCCAGTCACGAACACGGGGATGCCAACCAGAAAACAGGACCCCACGGCCTCAGCACAGGTGGGCACGCTCCAAGCAGCCACCAGGCACGCCTCCCTCGCCCGCCACCTCGTCCTGAAGAGTGCACACAAATGACAAGCAACCATGAGAACAAAGGCCCCGGGCCAGGGCTCTCCTCTCCCATGCCAGCTTCCTGTAGGCTGAGTAAAATCCTCAATGCTCAGGATACACTCTCCTGCATCCCCCATATACTCAGAGCTAATGGAGAATCGCACATCTGGGCGCTACGGCCACACACCCGGAGACCTTGCGCGGGCCATCTAGGGAGGATAGATTGCCACAGGCCTCGCTTCCCGCACCCTGCACTCATCGCCAGGGGTCTGCCTGCTGCAACATTCCACTTCCGCCTTGTTCCTGTCCTCCACTCCACCCCGCTGCCCCCAGAGATAACGTATGCTACACCCTCACCCACTGGTCCCATCAGGAAAGGGAGGGCCAGGGCTAGGCAACCTCGTGCCTACAGGCAACCTCGTGCCTCCAACTCATCCCAACCTTTTAAAGGAGGGCGCTTGGACACCTCACACCGGTGGTGCCCCAGCAGGCCTGGCTCTTTCCAGCACCTGACTCGGCTCAGCCAAGAATACCCAGCGGCCACACGCACATGGACGGGGCCACGGCCCAGCTGTGGGCATCGGCCGGCCTAGGAATGCGCCCAGGAGGAGGACAAGAATGGGAAGCCCCGGCGGCTATCCCTGGCCCCTGCCACCTCTGCCTCTGCCTCTGCCTCTGCCTCTGCCTCTGCCTCTGCCTCTGCCAACGTGTGCCGGACCTCAGTCACGATGAGCGAGACGGTAGTGGGTTTTCACTCATTTTGTTCAGCTTTTCCAAGGAATGTTATTGGAGGACTCATCATCGATCCAAGCACGCCGGAGGCACCAACCGCGTCCACGCCCCGGGCCGGGACGGGCCGGGGCCCGAACGAGCACAGTCACGGGGAAGGTATTTGCACACCAACCCTCATAGCCCCCAACAACTTGCTCGGCACGGGGGAGGTGGACAAGCCAAGCTTACCGTCTTCGCCACGCTCCGGCCTGGGTCCCAGTCGCGAACACGGGGATGCCAAACACCAAACAGGACCCCACGGCATCAGCAGAGGTGGGCACGCTCCACTCAGCCACCAGGAACGCCTCCCTCGCCCGCCACCTCGTCCTGAAGAGTGTACACAAGTGACAAGCAACCATGAGAACAACGGCCCGGTGCCAGGGCTCTCCTGTCCGATGCCAGCTTCCTGTCGGCTGAGTATACTCCCCAAGCCTCACCATACACTGTCCTGCATCCCCAATCCACAGGGAGTGCATCCACAATCCCGCACCTGGGGGCTAGTTCCGCACAACGGGGAACCTGGGCGCGCCATCTTGGGAGGACAGTTTGCTACAGGCCTCGCTTTCCGCACCTTCTAGGCTTCACCAGAGGTATGCCTGCTGCAATTGTCCCCATTCGCCTTGAACCTGTCCTCCCCTTCACCCTCCACACTCCACCCCGCTGCCCGCTGCGAGAAGCTCTGCTACACCCTCACCCACTGGTCCTCTAACAAAGGGAGGGCCAGGGCTAGCCCTCTCCAGACAACCTCATGCCTCCAGGTCATCCCAAGCTTTCAAAAAGGGCGCCTGGACACCTCACACCTGTTGTTCCCCAGCAGGCCTGGCTCTGTGGAGCATGCGGTTCCGCTCAGCCAAGAATACCCAGCGGCCCCTTGCACACGGACGGGGCCACAAACACAGCTGTGGGCACCGGCCTCGCCTAGGACTTCGCCCAGGAGGAGGACAAGTATGGGAAGCCCCGGCAGCTATCCCTGGCCCCTGCCACCTCTGCCTCTGCCTCTGCCTCTGCCAACGTGTGCCGGACCTCAGTCACGATGAGCGAGACGGTAGTGGGTTTTCACTCATTTTGTTCAGCTTTTCCAAGGAATGTTATTGGAGGACTCATCATCGATCCAAGCACGCTGGACGCACCAACCGCGTCCACGCCCCGGGCCGGGACGGGTCGGGGCCCGAACGAGCACAGTCACGGGGAAGGTATTTGCACACCAACCCTCATAGCCCCCAACAACTGGCTCGGCACGGGGGAGGTGGACAAGCCAAGCTTACCGTCTTCGCCACGCTCCGGCCTGGGTCCCAGTCGCGAACACGGGGATGCCAAACACCAAACAGGACCCCACGGCATCAGCAGAGGTGGGCACGCTCCACTCAGCCACCAGGAACGCCTCCCTCGCCCGCCACCTCGTCCTGAAGAGTGTACACAAGTGACAAGCAACCATGAGAACAACGGCCCGGTGCCAGGGCTCTCCTGTCCGATGCCAGCTTCCTGTCGGCTGAGTATACTCCCCAAGCCTCACCATACACTGTCCTGCATCCCCAATCCACAGGGAGCGCATCCACAATCCCGCACCTGGGGGCTAGTTCCGCACAACGGGGAACCTGGGCGCGCCATCTTGGGAGGACAGTTTGCTACAGGCCTCGCTTTCCGCACCTTCTAGGCTTCACCAGGGGTATGCCTGCTGCAATTGTCCCCATCCGCCTTGTACCTGTCCTCCCCTTCACCCTCCACACTCCACCCCGCTGCCCGCTGCGAGAAGCTCTGCTACACCCTCACCCACTGGTCCTCTAACAAAGGGAGGGCCAGGGCTAGCCCTCTCCAGACAACCTCATGCCTCCAGGTCATCCCAACCTTTCAAAAAGGGCGCCTGGACACCTCACACCTGTTGTTCCCCAGCAGGCCTGGCTCTGCGGAGCATGCGGTTCCGCTCAGCCAAGAATACCCAGCGGCCCCTTGCACACGGACGGGGCCACAAACCCAGCTGTGGGCACCGGCCTCGCCTAGGACTTCGCCCAGGAGGAGGACAAGTATGGGAAGCCCCGGCAGCTATCCCTGGCCCCTGCCACCTCTGCCTCTGCCTCTGCCTCTGCCTCTGCCAACGTGTGCTGGACCTCAGTCACGATGAGCGAGACGGTAGTGGGTTTTCACTCATTTTGTTCAGCTTTTCCAAGGAATGTTATTGGAGGACTCATCATCGATCCAAGCACGCTGGACGCACCAGCGGCGTCCACGCCCCTGGCCGGGCCGGGGCCCGACCCAGCACATTTAGGGGGCGGTATGCCCACGCCAATTCCTGCCTATCGTCCAACAACTGGCTTGGCACCGTGGACGTGGACAAGCCAAGCTTACCGTCTTCGCCACGCCCCGGCCTGGGTCCCAGTCACGAACACGGGGATGCCAACCAGAAAACAGGACCCCACGGCCTCAGCACAGGTGGGCACGCTCCAAGCAGCCACCAGGCACGCCTCCCTCGCCCGCCACCTCGTCCTGAAGAGTGCACACAAATGACAAGCAACCATGAGAACAAAGGCCCCGGGCCAGGGCTCTCCTCTCCCATGCCAGCTTCCTGTAGGCTGAGTAAAATCCTCAATGCTCAGGATACACTCTCCTGCATCCCCCATATACTCAGAGCTAATGGAGAATCGCACATCTGGGCGCTACGGCCACACACCCGGAGACCTTGCGCGGGCCATCTAGGGAGGATAGATTGCCACAGGCCTCGCTTCCCGCACCCTGCACTCATCGCCAGGGGTCTGCCTGCTGCAACATTCCACTTCCGCCTTGTTCCTGTCCTCCACTCCACCCCGCTGCCCCCTGAGATAACGTATGCTACACCCTCACCCACTGGTCCCATCAGGAAAGGGAGGGCCAGGGCTAGGCAACCTCGTGCCTACAGGCAACCTCGTGCCTCCAACTCATCCCAACCTTTTAAAGGAGGGCGCTTGGACACCTCACACCGGTGGTGCCCCAGCAGGCCTGGCTCTTTCCAGCACCTGACTCGGCTCAGCCAAGAATACCCAGCGGCCACACGCACATGGACGGGGCCACGGCCCAGCTGTGGGCATCGGCTGGCCTAGGAATGCGCCCAGGAGGAGGACAAGAATGGGAAGCCCCGGCGGCTATCCCTGGCCCCTGCCACCTCTGCCTCTGCCTCTGCCTCTGCCTCTGCCTCTGCCTCTGCCTCTGCCTCTGCCTCTGCCAACGTGTGCCGGACCTCAGTCACGATGAGCGAGACGGTAGTGGGTTTTCACTCATTTTGTTCAGCTTTTCCAAGGAATGTTATTGGAGGACTCATCATCGATCCAAGCACGCCGGAGGCACCAACCGCGTCCACGCCCCGGGCCGGGACGGGCCGGGGCCCGAACGAGCACAGTCACGGGGAAGGTATTTGCACACCAACCCTCATAGCCCCCAACAACTGGCTCGGCACGGGGGAGGTGGACAAGCCAAGCTTACCGTCTTCGCCACGCTCCGGCCTGGGTCCCAGTCGCGAACACGGGGATGCCAAACACCAAACAGGACCCCACGGCATCAGCAGAGGTGGGCACGCTCCACTCAGCCACCAGGAACGCCTCCCTCGCCCGCCACCTCGTCCTGAAGAGTGTACACAAGTGACAAGCAACCATGAGAACAACGGCCCGGTGCCAGGGCTCTCCTGTCCGATGCCAGCTTCCTGTCGGCTGAGTATACTCCCCAAGCCTCACCATACACTGTCCTGCATCCCCAATCCACAGGGAGCGCATCCACAATCCCGCACCTGGGGGCTAGTTCCGCACAACGGGGAACCTGGGCGCGCCATCTTGGGAGGACAGTTTGCTACAGGCCTCGCTTTCCGCACCTTCTAGGCTTCACCAGAGGTATGCCTGCTGCAATTGTCCCCATTCGCCTTGAACCTGTCCTCCCCTTCACCCTCCACACTCCACCCCGCTGCCCGCTGCGAGAAGCTCTGCTACACCCTCACCCACTGGTCCTCTAACAAAGGGAGGGCCAGGGCTAGCCCTCTCCAGACAACCTCATGCCTCCAGGTCATCCCAAGCTTTCAAAAAGGGCGCCTGGACACCTCACACCTGTTGTTCCCCAGCAGGCCTGGCTCTGTGGAGCATGCGGTTCCGCTCAGCCAAGAATACCCAGCGGCCCCTTGCACACGGACGGGGCCACAAACACAGCTGTGGGCACCGGCCTCGCCTAGGACTTCGCCCAGGAGGAGGACAAGTATGGGAAGCCCCGGCAGCTATCCCTGGCCCCTGCCACCTCTGCCTCTGCCTCTGCCTCTGCCTCTGCCAACGTGTGCCGGACCTCAGTCACGATGAGCGAGACGGTAGTGGGTTTTCACTCATTTTGTTCAGCTTTTCCAAGGAATGTTATTGGAGGACTCATCATCGATCCAAGCACGCTGGACACACCAGCGGCGTCCACGCCCCTGGCCGGGCCGGGGCCCGACCCAGCACATTTAGGGGGCGGTATGCCCACGCCAATTCCTGCCTATCGTCCAACAACTGGCTTGGCACCGTGGACGTGGACAAGCCAAGCTTACCGTCTTCGCCACGCCCCGGCCTGGGTCCCAGTCACGAACACGGGGATGCCAACCAGAAAACAGGACCCCACGGCCTCAGCACAGGTGGGCACGCTCCAAGCAGCCACCAGGCACGCCTCCCTCGCCCGCCACCTCGTCCTGAAGAGTGCACACAAATGACAAGCAACCATGAGAACAAAGGCCCCGGGCCAGGGCTCTCCTCTCCCATGCCAGCTTCCTGTAGGCTGAGTAAAATCCTCAATGCTCAGGATACACTCTCCTGCATCCCCCATATACTCAGAGCTAATGGAGAATCGCACATCTGGGCGCTACGGCCACACACCCGGAGACCTTGCGCGGGCCATCTAGGGAGGATAGATTGCCACAGGCCTCGCTTCCCGCACCCTGCACTCATCGCCAGGGGTCTGCCTGCTGCAACATTCCACTTCCGCCTTGTTCCTGTCCTCCACTCCACCCCGCTGCCCCCAGAGATAACGTATGCTACACCCTCACCCACTGGTCCCATCAGGAAAGGGAGGGCCAGGGCTAGGCAACCTCGTGCCTACAGGCAACCTCGTGCCTCCAACTCATCCCAACCTTTTAAAGGAGGGCGCTTGGACACCTCACACCGGTGGTGCCCCAGCAGGCCTGGCTCTTTCCAGCACCTGACTCGGCTCAGCCAAGAATACCCAGCGGCCACACGCACATGGACGGGGCCACGGCCCAGCTGTGGGCATCGGCCGGCCTAGGAATGCGCCCAGGAGGAGGACAAGAATGGGAAGCCCCGGCGGCTATCCCTGGCCCCTGCCACCTCTGCCTCTGCCTCTGCCTCTGCCTCTGCCTCTGCCTCTGCCTCTGCCAACGTGTGCCGGACCTCAGTCACGATGAGCGAGACGGTAGTGGGTTTTCACTCATTTTGTTCAGCTTTTCCAAGGAATGTTATTGGAGGACTCATCATCGATCCAAGCACGCCGGAGGCACCAACCGCGTCCACGCCCCGGGCCGGGACGGGCCGGGGCCCGAACGAGCACAGTCACGGGGAAGGTATTTGCACACCAACCCTCATAGCCCCCAACAACTTGCTCGGCACGGGGGAGGTGGACAAGCCAAGCTTACCGTCTTCGCCACGCTCCGGCCTGGGTCCCAGTCGCGAACACGGGGATGCCAAACACCAAACAGGACCCCACGGCATCAGCAGAGGTGGGCACGCTCCACTCAGCCACCAGGAACGCCTCCCTCGCCCGCCACCTCGTCCTGAAGAGTGTACACAAGTGACAAGCAACCATGAGAACAACGGCCCGGTGCCAGGGCTCTCCTGTCCGATGCCAGCTTCCTGTCGGCTGAGTATACTCCCCAAGCCTCACCATACACTGTCCTGCATCCCCAATCCACAGGGAGCGCATCCACAATCCCGCACCTGGGGGCTAGTTCCGCACAACGGGGAACCTGGGCGCGCCATCTTGGGAGGACAGTTTGCTACAGGCCTCGCTTTCCGCACCTTCTAGGCTTCACCAGAGGTATGCCTGCTGCAATTGTCCCCATTCGCCTTGAACCTGTCCTCCCCTTCACCCTCCACACTCCACCCCGCTGCCCGCTGCGAGAAGCTCTGCTACACCCTCACCCACTGGTCCTCTAACAAAGGGAGGGCCAGGGCTAGCCCTCTCCAGACAACCTCATGCCTCCAGGTCATCCCAAGCTTTCAAAAAGGGCGCCTGGACACCTCACACCTGTTGTTCCCCAGCAGGCCTGGCTCTGTGGAGCATGCGGTTCCGCTCAGCCAAGAATACCCAGCGGCCCCTTGCACACGGACGGGGCCACAAACACAGCTGTGGGCACCGGCCTCGCCTAGGACTTCGCCCAGGAGGAGGACAAGTATGGGAAGCCCCGGCAGCTATCCCTGGCCCCTGCCACCTCTGCCTCTGCCTCTGCCTCTGCCAACGTGTGCCGGACCTCAGTCACGATGAGCGAGACGGTAGTGGGTTTTCACTCATTTTGTTCAGCTTTTCCAAGGAATGTTATTGGAGGACTCATCATCGATCCAAGCACGCTGGACGCACCAACCGCGTCCACGCCCCGGGCCGGGACGGGTCGGGGCCCGAACGAGCACAGTCACGGGGAAGGTATTTGCACACCAACCCTCATAGCCCCCAACAACTGGCTCGGCACGGGGGAGGTGGACAAGCCAAGCTTACCGTCTTCGCCACGCTCCGGCCTGGGTCCCAGTCGCGAACACGGGGATGCCAAACACCAAACAGGACCCCACGGCATCAGCAGAGGTGGGCACGCTCCACTCAGCCACCAGGAACGCCTCCCTCGCCCGCCACCTCGTCCTGAAGAGTGTACACAAGTGACAAGCAACCATGAGAACAACGGCCCGGTGCCAGGGCTCTCCTGTCCGATGCCAGCTTCCTGTCGGCTGAGTATACTCCCCAAGCCTCACCATACACTGTCCTGCATCCCCAATCCACAGGGAGCGCATCCACAATCCCGCACCTGGGGGCTAGTTCCGCACAACGGGGAACCTGGGCGCGCCATCTTGGGAGGACAGTTTGCTACAGGCCTCGCTTTCCGCACCTTCTAGGCTTCACCAGGGGTATGCCTGCTGCAATTGTCCCCATCCGCCTTGTACCTGTCCTCCCCTTCACCCTCCACACTCCACCCCGCTGCCCGCTGCGAGAAGCTCTGCTACACCCTCACCCACTGGTCCTCTAACAAAGGGAGGGCCAGGGCTAGCCCTCTCCAGACAACCTCATGCCTCCAGGTCATCCCAACCTTTCAAAAAGGGCGCCTGGACACCTCACACCTGTTGTTCCCCAGCAGGCCTGGCTCTGCGGAGCATGCGGTTCCGCTCAGCCAAGAATACCCAGCGGCCCCTTGCACACGGACGGGGCCACAAACCCAGCTGTGGGCACCGGCCTCGCCTAGGACTTCGCCCAGGAGGAGGACAAGTATGGGAAGCCCCGGCAGCTATCCCTGGCCCCTGCCACCTCTGCCTCTGCCTCTGCCTCTGCCTCTGCCAACGTGTGCTGGACCTCAGTCACGATGAGCGAGACGGTAGTGGGTTTTCACTCATTTTGTTCAGCTTTTCCAAGGAATGTTATTGGAGGACTCATCATCGATCCAAGCACGCTGGACGCACCAGCGGCGTCCACGCCCCTGGCCGGGCCGGGGCCCGACCCAGCACATTTAGGGGGCGGTATGCCCACGCCAATTCCTGCCTATCGTCCAACAACTGGCTTGGCACCGTGGACGTGGACAAGCCAAGCTTACCGTCTTCGCCACGCCCCGGCCTGGGTCCCAGTCACGAACACGGGGATGCCAACCAGAAAACAGGACCCCACGGCCTCAGCACAGGTGGGCACGCTCCAAGCAGCCACCAGGCACGCCTCCCTCGCCCGCCACCTCGTCCTGAAGAGTGCACACAAATGACAAGCAACCATGAGAACAAAGGCCCCGGGCCAGGGCTCTCCTCTCCCATGCCAGCTTCCTGTAGGCTGAGTAAAATCCTCAATGCTCAGGATACACTCTCCTGCATCCCCCATATACTCAGAGCTAATGGAGAATCGCACATCTGGGCGCTACGGCCACACACCCGGAGACCTTGCGCGGGCCATCTAGGGAGGATAGATTGCCACAGGCCTCGCTTCCCGCACCCTGCACTCATCGCCAGGGGTCTGCCTGCTGCAACATTCCACTTCCGCCTTGTTCCTGTCCTCCACTCCACCCCGCTGCCCCCTGAGATAACGTATGCTACACCCTCACCCACTGGTCCCATCAGGAAAGGGAGGGCCAGGGCTAGGCAACCTCGTGCCTACAGGCAACCTCGTGCCTCCAACTCATCCCAACCTTTTAAAGGAGGGCGCTTGGACACCTCACACCGGTGGTGCCCCAGCAGGCCTGGCTCTTTCCAGCACCTGACTCGGCTCAGCCAAGAATACCCAGCGGCCACACGCACATGGACGGGGCCACGGCCCAGCTGTGGGCATCGGCTGGCCTAGGAATGCGCCCAGGAGGAGGACAAGAATGGGAAGCCCCGGCGGCTATCCCTGGCCCCTGCCACCTCTGCCTCTGCCTCTGCCTCTGCCTCTGCCTCTGCCTCTGCCTCTGCCTCTGCCTCTGCCAACGTGTGCCGGACCTCAGTCACGATGAGCGAGACGGTAGTGGGTTTTCACTCATTTTGTTCAGCTTTTCCAAGGAATGTTATTGGAGGACTCATCATCGATCCAAGCACGCCGGAGGCACCAACCGCGTCCACGCCCCGGGCCGGGACGGGCCGGGGCCCGAACGAGCACAGTCACGGGGAAGGTATTTGCACACCAACCCTCATAGCCCCCAACAACTGGCTCGGCACGGGGGAGGTGGACAAGCCAAGCTTACCGTCTTCGCCACGCTCCGGCCTGGGTCCCAGTCGCGAACACGGGGATGCCAAACACCAAACAGGACCCCACGGCATCAGCAGAGGTGGGCACGCTCCACTCAGCCACCAGGAACGCCTCCCTCGCCCGCCACCTCGTCCTGAAGAGTGTACACAAGTGACAAGCAACCATGAGAACAACGGCCCGGTGCCAGGGCTCTCCTGTCCGATGCCAGCTTCCTGTCGGCTGAGTATACTCCCCAAGCCTCACCATACACTGTCCTGCATCCCCAATCCACAGGGAGCGCATCCACAATCCCGCACCTGGGGGCTAGTTCCGCACAACGGGGAACCTGGGCGCGCCATCTTGGGAGGACAGTTTGCTACAGGCCTCGCTTTCCGCACCTTCTAGGCTTCACCAGAGGTATGCCTGCTGCAATTGTCCCCATTCGCCTTGAACCTGTCCTCCCCTTCACCCTCCACACTCCACCCCGCTGCCCGCTGCGAGAAGCTCTGCTACACCCTCACCCACTGGTCCTCTAACAAAGGGAGGGCCAGGGCTAGCCCTCTCCAGACAACCTCATGCCTCCAGGTCATCCCAAGCTTTCAAAAAGGGCGCCTGGACACCTCACACCTGTTGTTCCCCAGCAGGCCTGGCTCTGTGGAGCATGCGGTTCCGCTCAGCCAAGAATACCCAGCGGCCCCTTGCACACGGACGGGGCCACAAACACAGCTGTGGGCACCGGCCTCGCCTAGGACTTCGCCCAGGAGGAGGACAAGTATGGGAAGCCCCGGCAGCTATCCCTGGCCCCTGCCACCTCTGCCTCTGCCTCTGCCTCTGCCTCTGCCAACGTGTGCCGGACCTCAGTCACGATGAGCGAGACGGTAGTGGGTTTTCACTCATTTTGTTCAGCTTTTCCAAGGAATGTTATTGGAGGACTCATCATCGATCCAAGCACGCTGGACACACCAGCGGCGTCCACGCCCCTGGCCGGGCCGGGGCCCGACCCAGCACATTTAGGGGGCGGTATGCCCACGCCAATTCCTGCCTATCGTCCAACAACTGGCTTGGCACCGTGGACGTGGACAAGCCAAGCTTACCGTCTTCGCCACGCCCCGGCCTGGGTCCCAGTCACGAACACGGGGATGCCAACCAGAAAACAGGACCCCACGGCCTCAGCACAGGTGGGCACGCTCCAAGCAGCCACCAGGCACGCCTCCCTCGCCCGCCACCTCGTCCTGAAGAGTGCACACAAATGACAAGCAACCATGAGAACAAAGGCCCCGGGCCAGGGCTCTCCTCTCCCATGCCAGCTTCCTGTAGGCTGAGTAAAATCCTCAATGCTCAGGATACACTCTCCTGCATCCCCCATATACTCAGAGCTAATGGAGAATCGCACATCTGGGCGCTACGGCCACACACCCGGAGACCTTGCGCGGGCCATCTAGGGAGGATAGATTGCCACAGGCCTCGCTTCCCGCACCCTGCACTCATCGCCAGGGGTCTGCCTGCTGCAACATTCCACTTCCGCCTTGTTCCTGTCCTCCACTCCACCCCGCTGCCCCGTGAGATAACGTATGCTACACCCTCACCCACTGGTCCCATCAGGAAAGGGAGGGCCAGGGCTAGGCAACCTCGTGCCTACAGGCAACCTCGTGCCTCCAACTCATCCCAACCTTTTAAAGGAGGGCGCTTGGACACCTCACACCGGTGGTGCCCCAGCAGGCCTGGCTCTTTCCAGCACCTGACTCGGCTCAGCCAAGAATACCCAGCGGCCACACGCACATGGACGGGGCCACGGCCCAGCTGTGGGCATCGGCCGGCCTAGGAATGCGCCCAGGAGGAGGACAAGTATGGGAAGCCCCGGCGGCTATCCCTGGCCCCTGCCACCTCTGCCTCTGCCTCTGCCTCTGCCTCTGCCTCTGCCTCTTCCTCTGCCAACGTGTGCCGGACCTCAGTCACGATGAGCGAGACGGTAGTGGGTTTTCACTCATTTTGTTCAGCTTTTCCAAGGAATGTTATTGGAGGACTCATCATCGATCCAAGCACGCCGGAGGCACCAACCGCGTCCACGCCCCGGGCCGGGACGGGCCGGGGCCCGAACGAGCACAGTCACGGGGAAGGTATTTGCACACCAACCCTCATAGCCCCCAACAACTGGCTCGGCACGGGGGAGGTGGACAAGCCAAGCTTACCGTCTTCGCCACGCTCCGGCCTGGGTCCCAGTCGCGAACACGGGGATGCCAAACACCAAACAGGACCCCACGGCATCAGCAGAGGTGGGCACGCTCCACTCAGCCACCAGGAACGCCTCCCTCACCCGCCACCTCGTCCTGAAGAGTGTACACAAGTGACAAGCAACCATGAGAACAACGGCCCGGTGCCAGGGCTCTCCTGTCCGATGCCAGCTTCCTGTCGGCTGAGTATACTCCCCAAGCCTCACCATACACTGTCCTGCATCCCCAATCCACAGGGAGCGCATCCACAATCCCGCACCTGGGGGCTAGTTCCGCACAACGGGGAACCTGGGCGGGCCATCTTGGGAGGACAGTTTGCTACAGGCCTCGCTTTCCGCACCTTCTAGGCTTCACCAGGGGTATGCCTGCTGCAATTGTCCCCATCCGCCTTGTACCTGTCCTCCCCTTCACCCTCCACACTCCACCCCGCTGCCCGCTGCGAGAAGCTCTGCTACACCCTCACCCACTGGTCCTCTAACAAAGGGAGGGCCAGGGCTAGCCCTCTCCAGACAACCTCATGCCTCCAGGTCATCCCAACCTTTCAAAAAGGGCGCTTGGACACCTCACACCTGTTGTTCCCCAGCAGGCCTGGCTCTGCGGAGCATGCGGTTCCGCTCAGCCAAGAATACCCAGCGGCCCCTTGCACACGGACGGGGCCACAAACCCAGCTGTGGGCACCGGCCTCGCCTAGGACTTCGCCCAGGAGGAGGACAAGTATGGGAAGCCCCGGCAGCTATCCCTGGCCCCTGCCACCTCTGCCTCTGCCTCTGCCTCTGCCTCTGCCAACGTGTGCCGGACCTCAGTCACGATGAGCGAGACGGTAGTGGGTTTTCACTCATTTTGTTCAGCTTTTCCAAGGAATGTTATTGGAGGACTCATCATCGATCCAAGCACGCTGGACACACCAGCGGCGTCCACGCCCCTGGCCGGGCCGGGGCCCGACCCAGCACATTTAGGGGGCGGTATGCCCACGCCAATTCCTGCCTATCGTCCAACAACTGGCTTGGCACCGTGGACGTGGACAAGCCAAGCTTACCGTCTTCGCCACGCCCCGGCCTGGGTCCCAGTCACGAACACGGGGATGCCAACCAGAAAACAGGACCCCACGGCCTCAGCACAGGTGGGCACGCTCCAAGCAGCCACCAGGCACGCCTCCCTCGCCCGCCACCTCGTCCTGAAGAGTGCACACAAATGACAAGCAACCATGAGAACAAAGGCCCCGGGCCAGGGCTCTCCTCTCCCATGCCAGCTTCCTGTAGGCTGAGTAAAATCCTCAATGCTCAGGATACACTCTCCTGCATCCCCCATATACTCAGAGCTAATGGAGAATCGCACATCTGGGCGCTACGGCCACACACCCGGAGACCTTGCGCGGGCCATCTAGGGAGGATAGATTGCCACAGGCCTCGCTTCCCGCACCCTGCACTCATCGCCAGGGGTCTGCCTGCTGCAACATTCCACTTCCGCCTTGTTCCTGTCCTCCACTCCACCCCGCTGCCCCCTGAGATAACGTATGCTACACCCTCACCCACTGGTCCCATCAGGAAAGGGAGGGCCAGGGCTAGGCAACCTCGTGCCTACAGGCAACCTCGTGCCTCCAACTCATCCCAACCTTTTAAAGGAGGGCGCTTGGACACCTCACACCGGTGGTGCCCCAGCAGGCCTGGCTCTTTCCAGCACCTGACTCGGCTCAGCCAAGGATACCCAGCGGCCACACGCACATGGACGGGGCCACGGCCCAGCTGTGGGCATCGGCCGGCCTAGGAATGCGCCCAGGAGGAGGACAAGTATGGGAAGCCCCGGCGGCTATCCCTGGCCCCTGCCACCTCTGCCTCTGCCTCTGCCTCTGCCTCTGCCTCTGCCTCTGCCTCTGCCAACGTGTGCCGGACCTCAGTCACGATGAGCGAGACGGTAGTGGGTTTTCACTCATTTTGTTCAGCTTTTCCAAGGAATGTTATTGGAGGACTCATCATCGATCCAAGCACGCCGGAGGCACCAACCGCGTCCACGCCCCGGGCCGGGACGGGCCGGGGCCCGAACGAGCACAGTCACGGGGAAGGTATTTGCACACCAACCCTCATAGCCCCCAACAACTGGCTCGGCACGGGGGAGGTGGACAAGCCAAGCTTACCGTCTTCGCCACGCTCCGGCCTGGGTCCCAGTCGCGAACACGGGGATGCCAAACACCAAACAGGACCCCACGGCATCAGCAGAGGTGGGCACGCTCCACTCAGCCACCAGGAACGCCTCCCTCGCCCGCCACCTCGTCCTGAAGAGTGTACACAAGTGACAAGCAACCATGAGAACAACGGCCCGGTGCCAGGGCTCTCCTGTCCGATGCCAGCTTCCTGTCGGCTGAGTATACTCCCCAAGCCTCACCATACACTGTCCTGCATCCCCAATCCACAGGGAGCGCATCCACAATCCCGCACCTGGGGGCTAGTTCCGCACAACGGGGAACCTGGGCGCGCCATCTTGGGAGGACAGTTTGCTACAGGCCTCGCTTTCCGCACCTTCTAGGCTTCACCAGGGGTATGCCTGCTGCAATTGTCCCCATCCGCCTTGTACCTGTCCTCCCCTTCACCCTCCACACTCCACCCCGCTGCCCGCTGCGAGAAGCTCTGCTACACCCTCACCCACTGGTCCTCTAACAAAGGGAGGGCCAGGGCTAGCCCTCTCCAGACAACCTCATGCCTCCAGGTCATCCCAACCTTTCAAAAAGGGCGCCTGGACACCTCACACCTGTTGTTCCCCAGCAGGCCTGGCTCTGCGGAGCATGCGGTTCCGCTCAGCCAAGAATACCCAGCGGCCCCTTGCACACGGACGGGGCCACAAACCCAGCTGTGGGCACCGGCCTCGCCTAGGACTTCGCCCAGGAGGAGGACAAGTATGGGAAGCCCCGGCAGCTATCCCTGGCCCCTGCCACCTCTGCCTCTGCCTCTGCCTCTGCCTCTGCCAACGTGTGCTGGACCTCAGTCACGATGAGCGAGACGGTAGTGGGTTTTCACTCATTTTGTTCAGCTTTTCCAAGGAATGTTATTGGAGGACTCATCATCGATCCAAGCACGCTGGACACACCAGCGGCGTCCACGCCCCTGGCCGGGCCGGGGCCCGACCCAGCACATTTAGGGGGCGGTATGCCCACGCCAATTCCTGCCTATCGTCCAACAACTGGCTTGGCACCGTGGACGTGGACAAGCCAAGCTTACCGTCTTCGCCACGCCCCGGCCTGGGTCCCAGTCACGAACACGGGGATGCCAACCAGAAAACAGGACCCCACGGCCTCAGCACAGGTGGGCACGCTCCAAGCAGCCACCAGGCACGCCTCCCTCGCCCGCCACCTCGTCCTGAAGAGTGCACACAAATGACAAGCAACCATGAGAACAAAGGCCCCGGGCCAGGGCTCTCCTCTCCCATGCCAGCTTCCTGTAGGCTGAGTAAAATCCTCAATGCTCAGGATACACTCTCCTGCATCCCCCATATACTCAGAGCTAATGGAGAATCGCACATCTGGGCGCTACGGCCACACACCCGGAGACCTTGCGCGGGCCATCTAGGGAGGATAGATTGCCACAGGCCTCGCTTCCCGCACCCTGCACTCATCGCCAGGGGTCTGCCTGCTGCAACATTCCACTTCCGCCTTGTTCCTGTCCTCCACTCCACCCCGCTGCCCCCTGAGATAACGTATGCTACACCCTCACCCACTGGTCCCATCAGGAAAGGGAGGGCCAGGGCTAGGCAACCTCGTGCCTACAGGCAACCTCGTGCCTCCAACTCATCCCAACCTTTTAAAGGAGGGCGCTTGGACACCTCACACCGGTGGTGCCCCAGCAGGCCTGGCTCTTTCCAGCACCTGACTCGGCTCAGCCAAGAATACCCAGCGGCCACACGCACATGGACGGGGCCACGGCCCAGCTGTGGGCATCGGCTGGCCTAGGAATGCGCCCAGGAGGAGGACAAGAATGGGAAGCCCCGGCGGCTATCCCTGGCCCCTGCCACCTCTGCCTCTGCCTCTGCCTCTGCCTCTGCCTCTGCCTCTGCCTCTGCCTCTGCCAACGTGTGCCGGACCTCAGTCACGATGAGCGAGACGGTAGTGGGTTTTCACTCATTTTGTTCAGCTTTTCCAAGGAATGTTATTGGAGGACTCATCATCGATCCAAGCACGCCGGAGGCACCAACCGCGTCCACGCCCCGGGCCGGGACGGGCCGGGGCCCGAACGAGCACAGTCACGGGGAAGGTATTTGCACACCAACCCTCATAGCCCCCAACAACTGGCTCGGCACGGGGGAGGTGGACAAGCCAAGCTTACCGTCTTCGCCACGCTCCGGCCTGGGTCCCAGTCGCGAACACGGGGATGCCAAACACCAAACAGGACCCCACGGCATCAGCAGAGGTGGGCACGCTCCACTCAGCCACCAGGAACGCCTCCCTCGCCCGCCACCTCGTCCTGAAGAGTGTACACAAGTGACAAGCAACCATGAGAACAACGGCCCGGTGCCAGGGCTCTCCTGTCCGATGCCAGCTTCCTGTCGGCTGAGTATACTCCCCAAGCCTCACCATACACTGTCCTGCATCCCCAATCCACAGGGAGCGCATCCACAATCCCACACCTGGGGGCTAGTTCCGCACAACGGGGAACCTGGGCGCGCCATCTTGGGAGGACAGTTTGCTACAGGCCTCGCTTTCCGCACCTTCTAGGCTTCACCAGGGGTATGCCTGCTGCAATTGTCCCCATTCGCCTTGAACCTGTCCTCCCCTTCACCCTCCACACTCCACCCCGCTGCCCGCTGCGAGAAGCTCTGCTACACCCTCACCCACTGGTCCTCTAACAAAGGGAGGGCCAGGGCTAGCCCTCTCCAGACAACCTCATGCCTCCAGGTCATCCCAAGCTTTCAAAAAGGGCGCCTGGACACCTCACACCTGTTGTTCCCCAGCAGGCCTGGCTCTGTGGAGCATGCGGTTCCGCTCAGCCAAGAATACCCAGCGGCCCCTTGCACACGGACGGGGCCACAAACACAGCTGTGGGCACCGGCCTCGCCTAGGACTTCGCCCAGGAGGAGGACAAGTATGGGAAGCCCCGGCAGCTATCCCTGGCCCCTGCCACCTCTGCCTCTGCCTCTGCCTCTGCCTCTGCCAACGTGTGCCGGACCTCAGTCACGATGAGCGAGACGGTAGTGGGTTTTCACTCATTTTGTTCAGCTTTTCCAAGGAATGTTATTGGAGGACTCATCATCGATCCAAGCACGCTGGACACACCAGCGGCGTCCACGCCCCTGGCCGGGCCGGGGCCCGACCCAGCACATTTAGGGGGCGGTATGCCCACGCCAATTCCTGCCTATCGTCCAACAACTGGCTTGGCACCGTGGACGTGGACAAGCCAAGCTTACCGTCTTCGCCACGCCCCGGCCTGGGTCCCAGTCACGAACACGGGGATGCCAACCAGAAAACAGGACCCCACGGCCTCAGCACAGGTGGGCACGCTCCAAGCAGCCACCAGGCACGCCTCCCTCGCCCGCCACCTCGTCCTGAAGAGTGCACACAAATGACAAGCAACCATGAGAACAAAGGCCCCGGGCCAGGGCTCTCCTCTCCCATGCCAGCTTCCTGTAGGCTGAGTAAAATCCTCAATGCTCAGGATACACTCTCCTGCATCCCCCATATACTCAGAGCTAATGGAGAATCGCACATCTGGGCGCTACGGCCACACACCCGGAGACCTTGCGCGGGCCATCTAGGGAGGATAGATTGCCACAGGCCTCGCTTCCCGCACCCTGCACTCATCGCCAGGGGTCTGCCTGCTGCAACATTCCACTTCCGCCTTGTTCCTGTCCTCCACTCCACCCCGCTGCCCCCTGAGATAACGTATGCTACACCCTCACCCACTGGTCCCATCAGGAAAGGGAGGGCCAGGGCTAGGCAACCTCGTGCCTACAGGCAACCTCGTGCCTCCAACTCATCCCAACCTTTTAAAGGAGGGCGCTTGGACACCTCACACCGGTGGTGCCCCAGCAGGCCTGGCTCTTTCCAGCACCTGACTCGGCTCAGCCAAGGATACCCAGCGGCCACACGCACATGGACGGGGCCACGGCCCAGCTGTGGGCATCGGCCGGCCTAGGAATGCGCCCAGGAGGAGGACAAGTATGGGAAGCCCCGGCGGCTATCCCTGGCCCCTGCCACCTCTGCCTCTGCCTCTGCCTCTGCCTCTGCCTCTGCCTCTGCCAACGTGTGCCGGACCTCAGTCACGATGAGCGAGACGGTAGTGGGTTTTCACTCATTTTGTTCAGCTTTTCCAAGGAATGTTATTGGAGGACTCATCATCGATCCAAGCACGCCGGAGGCACCAACCGCGTCCACGCCCCGGGCCGGGACGGGCCGGGGCCCGAACGAGCACAGTCACGGGGAAGGTATTTGCACACCAACCCTCATAGCCCCCAACAACTGGCTCGGCACGGGGGAGGTGGACAAGCCAAGCTTACCGTCTTCGCCACGCTCCGGCCTGGGTCCCAGTCGCGAACACGGGGATGCCAAACACCAAACAGGACCCCACGGCATCAGCAGAGGTGGGCACGCTCCACTCAGCCACCAGGAACGCCTCCCTCGCCCGCCACCTCGTCCTGAAGAGTGTACACAAGTGACAAGCAACCATGAGAACAACGGCCCGGTGCCAGGGCTCTCCTGTCCGATGCCAGCTTCCTGTCGGCTGAGTATACTCCCCAAGCCTCACCATACACTGTCCTGCATCCCCAATCCACAGGGAGCGCATCCACAATCCCGCACCTGGGGGCTAGTTCCGCACAACGGGGAACCTGGGCGCGCCATCTTGGGAGGACAGTTTGCTACAGGCCTCGCTTTCCGCACCTTCTAGGCTTCACCAGGGTATGCCTGCTGCAATTGTCCCCATCCGCCTTGTACCTGTCCTCCCCTTCACCCTCCACACTCCACCCCGCTGCCCGCTGCGAGAAGCTCTGCTACACCCTCACCCACTGGTCCTCTAACAAAGGGAGGGCCAGGGCTAGCCCTCTCCAGACAACCTCATGCCTCCAGGTCATCCCAACCTTTCAAAAAGGGCGCCTGGACACCTCACACCTGTTGTTCCCCAGCAGGCCTGGCTCTGCGGAGCATGCGGTTCCGCTCAGCCAAGAATACCCAGCGGCCCCTTGCACACGGACGGGGCCACAAACCCAGCTGTGGGCACCGGCCTCGCCTAGGACTTCGCCCAGGAGGAGGACAAGTATGGGAAGCCCCGGCAGCTATCCCTGGCCCCTGCCACCTCTGCCTCTGCCTCTGCCTCTGCCTCTGCCAACGTGTGCTGGACCTCAGTCACGATGAGCGAGACGGTAGTGGGTTTTCACTCATTTTGTTCAGCTTTTCCAAGGAATGTTATTGGAGGACTCATCATCGATCCAAGCACGCTGGACACACCAGCGGCGTCCACGCCCCTGGCCGGGCCGGGGCCCGACCCAGCACATTTAGGGGGCGGTATGCCCACGCCAATTCCTGCCTATCGTCCAACAACTGGCTTGGCACCGTGGACGTGGACAAGCCAAGCTTACCGTCTTCGCCACGCCCCGGCCTGGGTCCCAGTCACGAACACGGGGATGCCAACCAGAAAACAGGACCCCACGGCCTCAGCACAGGTGGGCACGCTCCAAGCAGCCACCAGGCACGCCTCCCTCGCCCGCCACCTCGTCCTGAAGAGTGCACACAAATGACAAGCAACCATGAGAACAAAGGCCCCGGGCCAGGGCTCTCCTCTCCCATGCCAGCTTCCTGTAGGCTGAGTAAAATCCTCAATGCTCAGGATACACTCTCCTGCATCCCCCATATACTCAGAGCTAATGGAGAATCGCACATCTGGGCGCTACGGCCACACACCCGGAGACCTTGCGCGGGCCATCTAGGGAGGATAGATTGCCACAGGCCTCGCTTCCCGCACCCTGCACTCATCGCCAGGGGTCTGCCTGCTGCAACATTCCACTTCCGCCTTGTTCCTGTCCTCCACTCCACCCCGCTGCCCCCTGAGATAACGTATGCTACACCCTCACCCACTGGTCCCATCAGGAAAGGGAGGGCCAGGGCTAGGCAACCTCGTGCCTACAGGCAACCTCGTGCCTCCAACTCATCCCAACCTTTTAAAGGAGGGCGCTTGGACACCTCACACCGGTGGTGCCCCAGCAGGCCTGGCTCTTTCCAGCACCTGACTCGGCTCAGCCAAGAATACCCAGCGGCCACACGCACATGGACGGGGCCACGGCCCAGCTGTGGGCATCGGCTGGCCTAGGAATGCGCCCAGGAGGAGGACAAGAATGGGAAGCCCCGGCGGCTATCCCTGGCCCCTGCCACCTCTGCCTCTGCCTCTGCCTCTGCCTCTGCCTCTGCCAACGTGTGCCGGACCTCAGTCACGATGAGCGAGACGGTAGTGGGTTTTCACTCATTTTGTTCAGCTTTTCCAAGGAATGTTATTGGAGGACTCATCATCGATCCAAGCACGCCGGAGGCACCAACCGCGTCCACGCCCCGGGCCGGGACGGGCCGGGGCCCGAACGAGCACAGTCACGGGGAAGGTATTTGCACACCAACCCTCATAGCCCCCAACAACTGGCTCGGCACGGGGGAGGTGGACAAGCCAAGCTTACCGTCTTCGCCACGCTCCGGCCTGGGTCCCAGTCGCGAACACGGGGATGCCAAACACCAAACAGGACCCCACGGCATCAGCAGAGGTGGGCACGCTCCACTCAGCCACCAGGAACGCCTCCCTCGCCCGCCACCTCGTCCTGAAGAGTGTACACAAGTGACAAGCAACCATGAGAACAACGGCCCGGTGCCAGGGCTCTCCTGTCCGATGCCAGCTTCCTGTCGGCTGAGTATACTCCCCAAGCCTCACCATACACTGTCCTGCATCCCCAATCCACAGGGAGCGCATCCACAATCCCGCACCTGGGGGCTAGTTCCGCACAACGGGGAACCTGGGCGCGCCATCTTGGGAGGACAGTTTGCTACAGGCCTCGCTTTCCGCACCTTCTAGGCTTCACCAGAGGTATGCCTGCTGCAATTGTCCCCATTCGCCTTGAACCTGTCCTCCCCTTCACCCTCCACACTCCACCCCGCTGCCCGCTGCGAGAAGCTCTGCTACACCCTCACCCACTGGTCCTCTAACAAAGGGAGGGCCAGGGCTAGCCCTCTCCAGACAACCTCATGCCTCCAGGTCATCCCAAGCTTTCAAAAAGGGCGCCTGGACACCTCACACCTGTTGTTCCCCAGCAGGCCTGGCTCTGTGGAGCATGCGGTTCCGCTCAGCCAAGAATACCCAGCGGCCCCTTGCACACGGACGGGGCCACAAACACAGCTGTGGGCACCGGCCTCGCCTAGGACTTCGCCCAGGAGGAGGACAAGTATGGGAAGCCCCGGCAGCTATCCCTGGCCCCTGCCACCTCTGCCTCTGCCTCTGCCTCTGCCTCTGCCAACGTGTGCCGGACCTCAGTCACGATGAGCGAGACGGTAGTGGGTTTTCACTCATTTTGTTCAGCTTTTCCAAGGAATGTTATTGGAGGACTCATCATCGATCCAAGCACGCTGGACACACCAGCGGCGTCCACGCCCCTGGCCGGGCCGGGGCCCGACCCAGCACATTTAGGGGGCGGTATGCCCACGCCAATTCCTGCCTATCGTCCAACAACTGGCTTGGCACCGTGGACGTGGACAAGCCAAGCTTACCGTCTTCGCCACGCCCCGGCCTGGGTCCCAGTCACGAACACGGGGATGCCAACCAGAAAACAGGACCCCACGGCCTCAGCACAGGTGGGCACGCTCCAAGCAGCCACCAGGCACGCCTCCCTCGCCCGCCACCTCGTCCTGAAGAGTGCACACAAATGACAAGCAACCATGAGAACAAAGGCCCCGGGCCAGGGCTCTCCTCTCCCATGCCAGCTTCCTGTAGGCTGAGTAAAATCCTCAATGCTCAGGATACACTCTCCTGCATCCCCCATATACTCAGAGCTAATGGAGAATCGCACATCTGGGCGCTACGGCCACACACCCGGAGACCTTGCGCGGGCCATCTAGGGAGGATAGATTGCCACAGGCCTCGCTTCCCGCACCCTGCACTCATCGCCAGGGGTCTGCCTGCTGCAACATTCCACTTCCGCCTTGTTCCTGTCCTCCACTCCACCCCGCTGCCCCCTGAGATAACGTATGCTACACCCTCACCCACTGGTCCCATCAGGAAAGGGAGGGCCAGGGCTAGGCAACCTCGTGCCTACAGGCAACCTCGTGCCTCCAACTCATCCCAACCTTTTAAAGGAGGGCGCTTGGACACCTCACACCGGTGGTGCCCCAGCAGGCCTGGCTCTTTCCAGCACCTGACTCGGCTCAGCCAAGGATACCCAGCGGCCACACGCACATGGACGGGGCCACGGCCCAGCTGTGGGCATCGGCCGGCCTAGGAATGCGCCCAGGAGGAGGACAAGTATGGGAAGCCCCGGCGGCTATCCCTGGCCCCTGCCACCTCTGCCTCTGCCTCTGCCTCTGCCTCTGCCTCTGCCTCTGCCTCTGCCAACGTGTGCCGGACCTCAGTCACGATGAGCGAGACGGTAGTGGGTTTTCACTCATTTTGTTCAGCTTTTCCAAGGAATGTTATTGGAGGACTCATCATCGATCCAAGCACGCCGGAGGCACCAACCGCGTCCACGCCCCGGGCCGGGACGGGCCGGGGCCCGAACGAGCACAGTCACGGGGAAGGTATTTGCACACCAACCCTCATAGCCCCCAACAACTGGCTCGGCACGGGGGAGGTGGACAAGCCAAGCTTACCGTCTTCGCCACGCTCCGGCCTGGGTCCCAGTCGCGAACACGGGGATGCCAAACACCAAACAGGACCCCACGGCATCAGCAGAGGTGGGCACGCTCCACTCAGCCACCAGGAACGCCTCCCTCGCCCGCCACCTCGTCCTGAAGAGTGTACACAAGTGACAAGCAACCATGAGAACAACGGCCCGGTGCCAGGGCTCTCCTGTCCGATGCCAGCTTCCTGTCGGCTGAGTATACTCCCCAAGCCTCACCATACACTGTCCTGCATCCCCAATCCACAGGGAGCGCATCCACAATCCCGCACCTGGGGGCTAGTTCCGCACAACGGGGAACCTGGGCGCGCCATCTTGGGAGGACAGTTTGCTACAGGCCTCGCTTTCCGCACCTTCTAGGCTTCACCAGGGGTATGCCTGCTGCAATTGTCCCCATCCGCCTTGTACCTGTCCTCCCCTTCACCCTCCACACTCCACCCCGCTGCCCGCTGCGAGAAGCTCTGCTACACCCTCACCCACTGGTCCTCTAACAAAGGGAGGGCCAGGGCTAGCCCTCTCCAGACAACCTCATGCCTCCAGGTCATCCCAACCTTTCAAAAAGGGCGCTTGGACACCTCACACCTGTTGTTCCCCAGCAGGCCTGGTTCTGCGGAGCATGCGGTTCCGCTCAGCCAAGAATACCCAGCGGCCCCTTGCACACGGACGGGGCCACAAACCCAGCTGTGGGCACCGGCCTCGCCTAGGACTTCGCCCAGGAGGAGGACAAGTATGGGAAGCCCCGGCAGCTATCCCTGGCCCCTGCCACCTCTGCCTCTGCCTCTGCCTCTGCCTCTGCCAACGTGTGCTGGACCTCAGTCACGATGAGCGAGACGGTAGTGGGTTTTCACTCATTTTGTTCAGCTTTTCCAAGGAATGTTATTGGAGGACTCATCATCGATCCAAGCACGCTGGACACACCAGCGGCGTCCACGCCCCTGGCCGGGCCGGGGCCCGACCCAGCACATTTAGGGGGCGGTATGCCCACGCCAATTCCTGCCTATCGTCCAACAACTGGCTTGGCACCGTGGACGTGGACAAGCCAAGCTTACCGTCTTCGCCACGCCCCGGCCTGGGTCCCAGTCACGAACACGGGGATGCCAACCAGAAAACAGGACCCCACGGCCTCAGCACAGGTGGGCACGCTCCAAGCAGCCACCAGGCACGCCTCCCTCGCCCGCCACCTCGTCCTGAAGAGTGCACACAAATGACAAGCAACCATGAGAACAAAGGCCCCGGGCCAGGGCTCTCCTCTCCCATGCCAGCTTCCTGTAGGCTGAGTAAAATCCTCAATGCTCAGGATACACTCTCCTGCATCCCCCATATACTCAGAGCTAATGGAGAATCGCACATCTGGGCGCTACGGCCACACACCCGGAGACCTTGCGCGGGCCATCTAGGGAGGATAGATTGCCACAGGCCTCGCTTCCCGCACCCTGCACTCATCGCCAGGGGTCTGCCTGCTGCAACATTCCACTTCCGCCTTGTTCCTGTCCTCCACTCCACCCCGCTGCCCCCTGAGATAACGTATGCTACACCCTCACCCACTGGTCCCATCAGGAAAGGGAGGGCCAGGGCTAGGCAACCTCGTGCCTACAGGCAACCTCGTGCCTCCAACTCATCCCAACCTTTTAAAGGAGGGCGCTTGGACACCTCACACCGGTGCTGCCCCAACAGGCCTGGCTCTTTCCAGCACCTGACTCGGCTCAGCCAAGAATACCCAGCGGCCACACGCACATGGATGGGGCCACGGCCCAGCTGTGGGCATCGGCCGGCCTAGGAATGCGCCCAGGAGGAGGACAAGTATGGGAAGCCCCGGCGGCTATCCCTGGCCCCTGCCACCTCTGCCTCTGCCTCTGCCTCTGCCTCTGCCTCTGCCTCTGCCAACGTGTGCCGGACCTCAGTCACGATGAGCGAGACGGTAGTGGGTTTTCACTCATTTTGTTCAGCTTTTCCAAGGAATGTTATTGGAGGACTCATCATCGATCCAAGCACGCTGGACACACCAGCGGCGTCCACGCCCCTGGCCGGGCCGGGGCCCGACCCAGCACATTTAGGGGGCGGTATGCCCACGCCAATTCCTGCCTATCGTCCAACAACTGGCTTGGCACCGTGGACGTGGACAAGCCAAGCTTACCGTCTTCGCCACGCCCCGGCCTGGGTCCCAGTCACGAACACGGGGATGCCAACCAGAAAACAGGACCCCACGGCCTCAGCACAGGTGGGCACGCTCCAAGCAGCCACCAGGCACGCCTCCCTCGCCCGCCACCTCGTCCTGAAGAGTGCACACAAATGACAAGCAACCATGAGAACAAAGGCCCCGGGCCAGGGCTCTCCTCTCCCATGCCAGCTTCCTGTAGGCTGAGTAAAATCCTCAATGCTCAGGATATACTCTCCTGCATCCCCCATATACTCAGAGCTAATGGAGAATCGCACATCTGGGCGCTACGGCCACACACCCGGAGACCTTGCGCGGGCCATCTAGGGAGGATAGATTGCCACAGGCCTCGCTTCCCGCACCCTGCACTCATCGCCAGGGGTCTGCCTGCTGCAACATTCCACTTCCGCCTTGTTCCTGTCCTCCACTCCACCCCGCTGCCCCCTGAGATAACGTATGCTACACCCTCACCCACTGGTCCCATCAGGAAAGGGAGGGCCAGGGCTAGGCAACCTCGTGCCTACAGGCAACCTCGTGCCTCCAACTCATCCCAACCTTTTAAAGGAGGGCGCTTGGACACCTCACACCGGTGGTGCCCCAGCAGGCCTGGCTCTTTCCAGCACCTGACTCGGCTCAGCCAAGAATACCCAGCGGCCACACGCACATGGACGGGGCCACGGCCCAGCTGTGGGCATCGGCTGGCCTAGGAATGCGCCCAGGAGGAGGACAAGAATGGGAAGCCCCGGCGGCTATCCCTGGCCCCTGCCACCTCTGCCTCTGCCTCTGCCTCTGCCTCTGCCTCTGCCTCTGCCTCTGCCAACGTGTGCCGGACCTCAGTCACGATGAGCGAGACGGTAGTGGGTTTTCACTCATTTTGTTCAGCTTTTCCAAGGAATGTTATTGGAGGACTCATCATCGATCCAAGCACGCCGGAGGCACCAACCGCGTCCACGCCCCGGGCCGGGACGGGCCGGGGCCCGAACGAGCACAGTCACGGGGAAGGTATTTGCACACCAACCCTCATAGCCCCCAACAACTGGCTCGGCACGGGGGAGGTGGACAAGCCAAGCTTACCGTCTTCGCCACGCTCCGGCCTGGGTCCCAGTCGCGAACACGGGGATGCCAAACACCAAACAGGACCCCACGGCATCAGCAGAGGTGGGCACGCTCCACTCAGCCACCAGGAACGCCTCCCTCGCCCGCCACCTCGTCCTGAAGAGTGTACACAAGTGACAAGCAACCATGAGAACAACGGCCCGGTGCCAGGGCTCTCCTGTCCGATGCCAGCTTCCTGTCGGCTGAGTATACTCCCCAAGCCTCACCATACACTGTCCTGCATCCCCAATCCACAGGGAGCGCATCCACAATCCCGCACCTGGGGGCTAGTTCCGCACAACGGGGAACCTGGGCGCGCCATCTTGGGAGGACAGTTTGCTACAGGCCTCGCTTTCCGCACCTTCTAGGCTTCACCAGGGGTATGCCTGCTGCAATTGTCCCCATCCGCCTTGTACCTGTCCTCCCTTCACCCTCCACACTCCACCCCGCTGCCCGCTGCGAGAAGCTCTGCTACACCCTCACCCACTGGTCCTCTAACAAAGGGAGGGCCAGGGCTAGCCCTCTCCAGACAACCTCATGCCTCCAGGTTATCCCAACCTTTCAAATAGGGCGCCTGGACACCTCACACCTGTTGTTCCCCAGCAGGCCTGGCTCTGCGGAGCATGCGGTTCCGCTCAGCCAAGAATACCCAGCGGCCCCTTGCACACGGACGGGGCCACAAACCCAGCTGTGGGCACCGGCCTCGCCTAGGACTTCGCCCAGGAGGAGGACAAGTATGGGAAGCCCCGGCAGCTATCCCTGGCCCCTGCCACCTCTGCCTCTGCCTCTGCCTCTGCCTCTGCCAACGTGTGCCGGACCTCAGTCACGATGAGCGAGACGGTAGTGGGTTTTCACTCATTTTGTTCAGCTTTTCCAAGGAATGTTATTGGAGGACTCATCATCGATCCAAGCACGCCGGACGCACCAGCGGCGTCCACGCCCCTGGCCGGGCCGGGGCCCGACCCAGCACATTTAGGGGGCGGTATGCCCACGCCAATTCCTGCCTATCCTCCAACAACTGGCTTGGCACCGTGGACGTGGACAAGCCAAGCTTACCGTCTTCGCCACGCCCCGGCCTGGGTCCCAGTCTCGAACACGGGGATGCCAACCAGAAAACAGGACCCCACGGCCTCAGCACAGGTGGGCACGCTCCAAGCAGCCACCAGGCACGCCTCCCTCGCCCGCCACCTCGTCCTGAAGAGTGCACACAAATGACAAGCAACCATGAGAACAAAGGCCCCGGGCCAGGGCTCTCCTCTCCCATGCCAGCTTCCTGTAGGCTGAGTAAAATCCTCAATGCTCAGGATACACTCTCCTGCATCCCCCATATACTCAGAGCTAATGGAGAATCGCACATCTGGGCGCTACGGCCACACACCCGGAGACCTTGCGCGGGCCATCTAGGGAGGATAGATTGCCACAGGCCTCGCTTCCCGCACCCTGCACTCATCGCCAGGGGTCTGCCTGCTGCAACATTCCACTTCCGCCTTGTTCCTGTCCTCCACTCCACCCCGCTGCCCCCTGAGATAACGTATGCTACACCCTCACCCACTGGTCCCATCAGGAAAGGGAGGGCCAGGGCTAGGCAACCTCGTGCCTACAGGCAACCTCGTGCCTCCAACTCATCCCAACCTTTTAAAGGAGGGCGCTTGGACACCTCACACCGGTGGTGCCCCAGCAGGCCTGGCTCTTTCCAGCACCTGACTCGGCTCAGCCAAGAATACCCAGCGGCCACACGCACATGGACGGGGCCACGGCCCAGCTGTGGGCATCGGCTGGCCTAGGAATGCGCCCAGGAGGAGGACAAGAATGGGAAGCCCCGGCGGCTATCCCTGGCCCCTGCCACCTCTGCCTCTGCCTCTGCCTCTGCCTCTGCCTCTGCCTCTGCCTCTGCCAACGTGTGCCGTACCTCAGTCACGATGAGCGAGACGGTAGTGGGTTTTCACTCATTTTGTTCAGCTTTTCCAAGGAATGTTATTGGAGGACTCATCATCGATCCAAGCACGCCGGAGGCACCAACCGCGTCCACGCCCCGGGCCGGGACGGGCCGGGGCCCGAACGAGCACAGTCACGGGGAAGGTATTTGCACACCAACCCTCATAGCCCCCAACAACTGGCTCGGCACGGGGGAGGTGGACAAGCCAAGCTTACCGTCTTCGCCACGCTCCGGCCTGGGTCCCAGTCGCGAAAACGGGGATGCCAAACACCAAACAGGACCCCACGGCATCAGCAGAGGTGGGCACGCTCCACTCAGCCACCAGGAACGCCTCCCTCGCCCGCCACCTCGTCCTGAAGAGTGTACACAAGTGACAAGCAACCATGAGAACAACGGCCCGGTGCCAGGGCTCTCCTGTCCGATGCCAGCTTCCTGTCGGCTGAGTATACTCCCCAAGCCTCACCATACACTGTCCTGCATCCCCAATCCACAGGGAGCGCATCCACAATCCCGCACCTGGGGGCTAGTTCCGCACAACGGGGAACCTGGGCGCGCCATCTTGGGAGGACAGTTTGCTACAGGCCTCGCTTTCCGCACCTTCTAGGCTTCACCAGGGGTATGCCTGCTGCAATTGTCCCCATCCGCCTTGTACCTGTCCTCCCCTTCACCCTCCACACTCCACCCCGCTGCCCGCTGCGGGAAGCTCTGCTACACCCTGACCCACTGGTCCTCTAACAAAGGGAGGGCCAGGGCTAGCCCTCTCCAGACAACCTCATGCCTCCAGGTCATCCCAACCTTTCAAAAAGGGCGCCTGGACACCTCACACCTGTTGTTCCCCAGCAGGCCTGGCTCTGCGGAGCATGCGGTTCCGCTCAGCCAAGAATACCCAGCGGCCCCTTGCACACGGACGGGGCCACAAACCCAGCTGTGGGCACCGGCCGCGCCTAGGACTTCGCCCAGGAGGAGGACAAGTATGGGAAGCCCCGGCAGCTATCCCTGGCCCCTGCCACCTCTGCCTCTGCCTCTGCCTCTGCCAACGTGTGCCGGACCTCAGTCACGATGAGCGAGACGGTAGTGGGTTTTCACTCATTTTGTTCAGCTTTTCCAAGGAATGTTATTGGAGGACTCATCATCGATCCAAGCACGCCGGAGGCACCAACCGCGTCCACGCCCCGGGCCGGGATGGGCCGGGGCCCGAACGAGCACAGTCACGGGGAAGGTATTTGCACACCAACCCTCATAGCCCCCAACAACTGGCTCGGCACGGGGGAGGTGGACAAGCCAAGCTTACCGTCTTCGCCACGCTCCGGCCTGGGTCCCAGTCGCGAACACGGGGATGCCAAACACCAAACAGGACCCCACGGCATCAGCAGAGGTGGGCACGCTCCACTCAGCCACCAGGAACGCCTCCCTCGCCCGCCACCTCGTCCTGAAGAGTGTACACAAGTGACAAGCAACCATGAGAACAACGGCCCGGTGCCAGGGCTCTCCTGTCCGATGCCAGCTTCCTGTCGGCTGAGTATACTCCCCAAGCCTCACCATACACTGTCCTGCATCCCCAATCCACAGGGAGCGCATCCACAATCCCGCACCTGGGGGCTAGTTCCGCACAACGGGGAACCTGGGCGCGCCATCTTGGGAGGACAGTTTGCTACAGGCCTCGCTTTCCGCACCTTCTAGGCTTCACCAGGGGTATGCCTGCTGCAATTGTCCACATCCGCCTTGTACCTGTCCTCCCCTTCACCCTCCACACTCCACCCCGCTGCCTGCTGCGAGAAGCTCTGCTACACCCTCACCCACTGGTCCTCTAACAAAGGGAGGGCCAGGGCTAGCCCTCTCCAGACAACCTCATGCCTCCAGGTCATCCCAACCTTTCAAATAGGGCGCCTGGACACCTCACACCTATTGTTCCCCAGCAGGCCTGGCTCTGGGGAGCATGCGGTTCTGATCAGCCAAGAATACCCAGCGGCCCCTTGCACACGGACGGGGCCACAAACACAGCTGTGGGCACCGGCCTCGCCTAGGACTTCGCCCAGGAGGAGGACAAGTATGGGAAGCCCCGGCAGCTATCCCTGGCCCCTGCCACCTCTGCCTCTGCCTCTGCCTCTGCCTCTGCCAACGTGTGCCGGACCTCAGTCACGATGAGCGAGACGCTAGTGGGTTTTCACTCATTTTGTTCAGCTTTTCCAAGGAATGTTATTGGAGGACTCATCATCGATCCAAGCACGCCGGACGCACCAGCGGCGTCCACGCCCCTGGCCGGGCCGGGGCCCGACCCAGCACATTTAGGGGGCGGTATGCCCACGCCAATTCCTGCCTATCCTCCAACAACTGGCTTGGCACCGTGG